>NW_028159974.1:0-32500 GCF_964263955.1 Coregonus lavaretus
TAATTTGTGTGTGTTTCATGGTTCTCTGTAGGTGTCTGCGGACAAATGGAGCCCAGAGGACGCACAGAGGATCTGACGGACATACAGACAGATGAACGGACAAAGACACAGACAGAAGGCTAGCTGGCTCGAGAGAGAGAGAGAGAGAGAGACTACTCAAAGAGTAGAAAGGGTAAAAAGGACAGCACCAGTTTGAACTTCTGAAGTTAAACTTAATTATAGAACACATTGTGGGTTTGGACTGTCCAGGGGCGTTCAATAATGAACCCCCCTACCTGGCCGGAGGTTATCGACGAAGGAACTCTTGAAGCACCCCGGACCCAACCATGGGGTCTATGAATTTTTTAAGTGATTGACGGTGGAGGCAGTAACAAAGGAGAGAGAATGATTGCACATAAAGGGCGTGATGATTTTGATGAAAAAAATTCCAGGGGATCACAAAAGGGATGAGGATCGTTGGTGAATATTCTAAAAGGTTACGGAGATGAGACCAGGGATGGAGGAAGGCTTTGATTCTCACTAATAGTCACTTCAAACACGCCGGACTAGAGGGGAGGGAGGCAGAGTGACACCGGGGCTAAAGGACAGAGGACACACACAGGGCGAGGACACACAAAAGAAGACCTGTATAAAACCCTGTTTATACCTGGTTCTAACATGCATCCTTCGTCCTGCTCTTGTCCTGATCTTTGTCCGTTTGCAGTTATAAGATCTGATCACAATCGGATCACTTTGCAACTTTTAATTAATCGTCTACACCATTCTAAAATGTGGGCACAATCAGAATGTGGGCAGATTAGGACAAAGGACACGTTAGCCACCAGGTATAAACGGGGCTGAAGAGATCCCATGACAGGCAGTGTAGGAGAGGATTGAAAACACACAACCATGAAGAGAACACACTCAACACACACACACACACACACACACACACACACACACACACATACACACAACTCACCACACACACACAACACAACACAACACAACACACATACAAACTCATAGCCCTAAAGATCAGGGTCCTTGGGTATTGTTGGATGGTTGGCATTTAATTCCTTATCTCTAGCTTATTGCGTCCCAATCTCACATCAGCTCTCTCTCCCACAAACACACACACACACACCACACACACACACACAGCACGCACACACGCACGCACACACGCACACTCACACACACATACTGTCTGGGTTTCTCTCAGGGAGTCTGTATCCTTTGTCTTCGCTGGCCTTTCCAGTGAAGGGCACACAAGCAAAGGTTTATGGGTAGTGAGACAGAGTCTGGGTTAGAGTTTAATATCGTAAAATTAATTAACTCTGTCGGTGTACACACACTCACACACACACACACATACATGCACACATACATGCACACATACAAGTACACACACACTCCCCCGTTGCAATATAAATCTTCCTTAGGGCCCAGCCCCACACTCTTATCATAGCCCCCTCTCATCTATAGAGGCACTAAAATATGGCCCCCACACACACACACACACACACACAAAATAACCCACACTAACCTCATCCACACAGCCCATATTCCCCCTCTCATTTTGTGTTAATTACAAAGAATAGTGTGAGGCAGGTCACACACAACACAAATCAATATCTTTAAAAGTAATATTCTGATGTGACCTAGAAACCCAGCCCCGTCCTCATTTTAACATTGATTTTATGACGTGTTAGGGAGATTATTTCATGCCAAAAAGCACATACATATATTTACTCTCCGAAGATCAAGGAGAGGCGAGAGAAAATTAATATTGAGTTTTTGGGTAAGCGTGTGTGTATGATTCAGCATTTTGCTTCCAAGTTGTCCCAATGCATTGTCTTAATATAAGCCTGTGTTTTTGTGATTGGCTGGTAGCCGTGAGTGTGTTTTGCAGATACAGTAGAGAGATAGTTGAAGTCAATGATTTGAAGTGAAATTGTATGATTGTGTTTGTTGTTTAGTTTCCGTAGGGTTAAGATTATACATTATTTTATATTAGAAGAGGCTGGAAAGTTCTCTCCTTAATAACTCCCTCAACAACAACAAAATACTGACAAAACAAGGCACACACAACGATCAGTCCTTCAGATTCATTCAGAGGTATTTCACGTTATTTACTCTAGGCTATATCTTACACTGCATAATATTAGTTTAGACAAGGTTACTTGGGACTAATATTAACAGAGCCCTAAATCAAATCAAAGCAATGCAAATAGTCCGGGTAGCCATGATTAGCTGTTCAGGAGTCTTATGGCTTGAGGGTAGAAGCTGTTAAGAAGCCTTTTGGACATAGACTTTGCGCTCCGGTACCGCTTGCCGTGCGGTATCAGAGAGAACAGTCTATGACTAGGGTGGCAAAAGTCTTTGATAATTTGCAGGGCCTTCCTCCGACACCGCCTGGTATAGAGGTCCTGGATGGCAGGAAGCTTGGCCCCAGTGATGTACTGGGCCATACGCACTACCCTCTGTAGTGCCTTGCGGTCGGAGGCCAAGCACTTGCCATACCAGGCAGTGATGCAACCAGTCAGGATGCTCTCGATGGTGCAGCTGTAGAACCTTTTGAGGATCTGAGGACCCATGCCAAATATTTTCAGTCTCCTGAAGGGTAATAGGCTTTGTCGTGCCCTCTTCACGACTGTCTTGGTGTGTTTGGACCATGATAGTTTGTTGGTGATGTTTAGACAAGGTTACTTGGGACTAATATTAACAGAGTCCTACATACTATTAGTTTAGACAAGGTTACTTGGGACTAATATTAACAGAGCCCTACATAATATTAGTTTAGACAAGGCTACTTGGGACTAATATTAACAGAGCCCTACATAATATTAGTTTAGACAAGGCTACTTGGGACTAATATTAACAGAGCCCTACATAATATTAGTTTAGACAAGGCTACTTGGGACTAATATTAACAGAGCCCTACATAATATTAGTTTAGACAAGGTTACTTGGGACTAATATTAACAGAGCCCTACATAATATTAGTTTAGACAAGGCTACTTGGGACTAATATTAACAGAGCCCTACATAATATTAGTTTAGACAAGGCTACTTGGGACTAGTATTAACAGAGCCCTACATAATATTAGTTTAGACAAGGTTACTTGGGACTAATATTAACAGAGCCCTACATAATATTAGTTTAGACAAGGCTACTTGGGACTAATATTAACAGAGCCCTACATAATATTAGTTTAGACAAGGCTACTTTGGACTAATATTAACAGAGCCCTACATAATATTAGTTTAGACAAGGCTACTTGGGACTAATATTAACAGAGCCCTACATGAAAGATATCCACAATGATCACACACATCATTTATGACATGTTTATGCAAGATGCAGATTCAGCTCATATTATGATGCTGATTTCTCTTAGGTCTTCTGTGGTTTGGGGGGAGGGTGGCGATAAACACACACACACACACACACACAAATGCATGCACGCAGACATACACACACACACACACATCAGTCAGCTCTTCTGTGGTTTGGGACGGGTAAAGTGGCGTCCCTAAGCCCAGCTTAGCTTCAGAGGATGATTTTTTTTATCCATGCAGGGGGTCCAAACTGCCGGGGATGCAAGGTGACCATACCTGGACACATACATAGACACACACAATCAGAAAACACATACGGACAAGCAGAACACACACACACACACACACACACATATATACAGACAAAGACACGCACACCGAACACACAGAAAGAAAACACACAAACACACAACCATAAACACCAAGGTCCAGCTATGAGGATTCAATAGTGCTGTTGTTTGGTGTGATAACACTAACACTATTGAGAAACGATAGAACCCTGCCTCCATCTCTCTTTCCCCCTCTCTCCCCTAGCCACTTTCCTCTGTTATTTTTCTATCCAGCACTTTTTCATTTTCTTTCCATTTATCCATTTGCTTCTATACAAAGTTTGTGTATGTCAGTTAAAGAGGATATGTGCTACTCAGAAGGGTACAGAGTAACACTGACTCACCCCGTCCTCTAATCGCTGAGAAAGAAACAGATTCATTTTCAGTCTAGGATTCAGTGGTATTAATAAGAAAAGAGGAGCGTGGAGATCTACATTCCTTCTGTCCTTCTATTGCTCTATTCCTTTCACTTGGCAAATGTGATGGCCATCTATGATGGATAAGGTGATTATTGTGTGATCGCTCATTGTTCCCGGTGCCCAGACCTGAGTGTGTGTGTGTGTGTGCATGTGTGTTTGTGTCTGTGTGTTCTCATTCAAATCCATCTCTGAGTTTTTCTCCTCCTCTCCTCCTCCCCCTCTCCTCTCCTCCTCCCTGAACTTTGGCTAAGTTTTAAACAAACGCTGATCAGATTTGCTGTCTGGAAATGAAATTTCCACCAACTCAGTTCATCTAAAGATGCTCTGCCTGACCTTTGCTTTTGAGCAGACTGTCTCCCACTCAGCCTTTCACTGCATGTCTCATGTCTTTCACTCTGTCTCTCCTTCGTCTCTCTCTCTCTCTCTTTCTCTTTCTTATTAAGTCTCCCACACAGCTATAAAGGCCCTGGCGTTCATTCACTCTCTTTTTATCCCTTTCTCTTTGGTTAATTTGGCCTGTCGTGTACCTGTAAGGCCTGTGATAGTCTGTGGATGGTCTGTTACACAGGGGGCAAGGCGGGAGGAGGAAGGACAAGACTGGAGAGGTAGAAAGAGAGAAATAGGAAACACAGAGAGAGAGAGAGAGAGAGAGAGAGAGAGAGAGAGAGAGAGAGAGAGAGAGAGAGAGAGAGAGAGAGAGAGAGAGAGAGAGAGAGAGAGAGAGAGAGAGAGAGAGAGAGAGAGAGAGAGAGAGAGAGAGAGAGAGTGAGTGTGTTCACTCCACTCAAGGGAATGATTGAAAAGCTTATTCTACTTTCCCCAACGCACAAGTGGTTATCTCCACCCTGCTACCACGAAAAGACTTCCACCCTCCTACCATACAGCGGGTAAACGCAAGTATTTCCCGTGACTTTGCCTCAAAACCAAATGTGACCGACCGGCTCGATTCGGTCTTATGTAGCAAAATTTGAAATGGTGTTTTTTTACATTGGAAAAAATTAGAGACTCAGAGCTAGAAAAGTATATATTATACACTACACTTGAGGAACAATGGGAAACTAATTCTGCTTTGAATGTTGATAAACATGTAACCACACTTTTGAAAAAATGGCTTGTGATTGTTTTGGTACCTACTGGGTAGGTAGAGCTCTTCTTTGTCTACACCCATTCAGCATCATTCACACCCTCTTAAGCTTTAGCCTCACCCATCTCTTTAAGGGTTAATCCGAGCGTTCTGTCCTAACAACAGCAGTCAAGCACCCAAGCTAACTGACTAACGTTGGCTAGTTTACTAGCTACTTCCAGACACAATTGAGAGAACAGCTCACTGACCATTTTACTCACCCTAGCAGAGCTGGTTAGGCTGTTTTTATATTGTCCAGAGCATTGGTGACTGCAACTGTGCTGCTGGCAACAATTTATGCTTTTTTGCCAACGTTTACTGACACCGGCCATATTCAACAGGTGTTGAGCGTTCGTAAATTTGTCAGTTATTCTGCGCTCTGGCACACTCAGACGAGAGTGCTCTGAAATCGGAGTAGATACCCAGAGCGAATTTACCAGCCACGTCTATCAACAGTTTTGCAGTGACATTCTATTGAATTGGTTACTTGCATAGTAGAGCCTTTTGTTAAGACATGTAGCTAGCTTGCTAGCTAGGTAAACAATGAACCATAATCCCAACTCATGACGTTACTACCCTGCATGAATCTGAAGGTAACTAACCAACCAGGTTCAATATTAGCTAGCTAACATTAGGCTATAACTAGCAAAGCAAATGGCTCTGAGATACGAATAATATTACTACACAGATCATATATGTAACGTTAGCTAGTGAGCCATCCAGCTAACTTTAGCTAGCTAGCTAACAGTACACTTTAACTTGGAATGAAAATGACTGTCAAAATTAGAAACGTGTGATATCTGAAAATGTAGCTAGCTAGACTATCTTACCCATATACATCATGGATGGACACTTCTCCCTGACATGGTTGCCCTTAGTTTGATTGAATATGTAATCCGGAGACAGGTGTTTTCTCCATCTCCTTAGCTATCATACTCTAATTCCACTGATTTCAAATATATATAAAAAATATATATATATGCTGCATTAGACAGGATTACCTACACATACTGACCAGCTCAAATAGACAGAAGCGTTCTACATGGCAGACCAATCCGAACTCATCTCTCGGCATGTCCAGTCCACTCATTTTCTCAACCAATCATGGCTAGTGGGAAGGTTGCTGTTTTTTCTGTGGCTAAAACAACTAGGCTCATCATTTAACAATTGTATTTGTATTTACAGATGGCATACAAGTTTGTTATTAAGGCACATGAAAGTTCACATCTTCCAGAAGGCATTTCTGCCAAAAACGCATTTTCATGTGAAGTAGTGACCCGCGACATACACCTAGTTTCCTGAAACAAGTCACAAATGCTTACCTGGCCCACCACTCCACACTGGACTTGAACAGCCTTTACGACCAGGCCCACCTATACAAGGCAGCACACCTTCACCAGGACCCTAAAGGATATCCCCCTCAACCACAGCCCCAACACCTCACACAGGAGCAACAGACCAACAGACACCAGGCCAGACACTCTCCCACACCAAAGAAATCATAAATACAGACATTGTCATCATACAAGAAAGAAGGTATAGAGGGAAATAAAATAAAAAAATAAAAAATGAGATGGACCCACTGGTTGCCCTCTAGGTTACAGAGAGCTGGTAGACCTAACACACATTAAACTAATCAAAACAGGAACATTTTACATTTGGCTAGAAATTTTAAAAGGAAATTATCTCAACAGAGAAAAATGCCCTCCTGTGTGCTACCTATTTCCCCCCACTAGAATCCCCATACTTTATTGAAGACAGCTTCTCCATCCTGGAGGGGGAAATCAATCATTTCCAGACCCAGGGACATGTACTAGTCTGTGGCGACCTAAATGCCAGAACTGGACAAGAACCTGGACACCCTCAACACACAGGGGGACAAACACCTACCTGGAGGTGACAGCATTCCCTCCCCCAATATAACCAACAAAAACGGGTGACAACTCCTGCAGCTCTGTCTCAAGCTGGGTATGTACATAGTCAATGGTACACTTCGAGGGGACTCCTACGGTAGGTACACCTATAGCTCAGCTCTTGGCAGTAGGATTGTAGACTACTTTATCACTGACCACAACCCAGAGTCTCTCAGACCGTTCACAGTCAGCCCACTGACACCCCTATCAGATTACAGCAAATTCACAGTCTACTTGAGCAGAGCAATTTTTTAATTGTTTTTATTTCACCTTTATTTAACCAGGTAAGCCAATTGAGAACAAGTTCTCATTTACAACTGTGACCTGGCCAAGATAAAGCAAAGCAGTGCGATAAAAACAACAGAGTTACATATAGGATAAACAAAAACGTACAGTCAATAACACTATATACAGTGTGTGCAAATGTAGTAAGTGATGGAGGTAAGGCAATAAATAGGCCATAGTGCAAAATAATTACAATTTAGTATTAACACTGGAGTGATAGATGTGCAGAAGATGATGTGCAAATAGAGATACTGGGGTGCAAATGAGCAAAATAAATATGGGGATGAGGTAGTTGGGTGGGCTAATTACAGCTGGGCTGTGTACAGGTGCAGTGATCGGTAAGCTGCTCTGACAACGGATGCTTAAAGTTAGTGAGGGAGATAAGAGTCTCCAGCTTCAGAGATTTTTGCAGTTCGTTCCAGTCATTGGCAGCAGAGAACTGGAAACAAGGCGGCCAAAGGAGGTGTTGGCTTTGGGGATGACCAGTGAGATATACCTGCTGGAGCGCATACTACGGGTGGGTGTTGCTATGGTGACCAATGAGCTAAGATAAGGCAGGGATTTGCCTAGCAGTGATTTATAGATGACCTGGAGCCAGTGGGTTTGGTAATGAATATGTAGTGAGGGCCAGCCAACGAGAGTGTACAGGTCACAATGGTGGGTAGTATATGGGGCTTTGGTGACAAAACGGATGGCACTGTGATAGACTACATCCAATTTGCTGAGTAGAGTGTTGGAGGCTATTTTGTAAATGACATCGCCGAAGTCAAGGATCGGTAGGATAGTCCGTTTTACGAGGGCATGTTTGGCAGCATGAGTGAAGGAGGCAGGTAGCTTAGTGGTTAAGAGCGTTGTGCCAGTAACCGAAAGGTCGCTGGTTCTAATCCCCGAGCCGACTAGGTGAAAAACCATAATTGCTCCTGTAAGTCGCTCTGGATAAGAGCGTCTGCTAAAATGACTAAAATGTAAAAATGAAATAAGAAGCCGATTCTAGATTCAACTTTGAATTGGAGATGCTTAATGTGAGTCTGGAAGGAGAGTTTACGGTCTAACCAGACACCTAGGTATTTGTAGTTGTCCACATATTCTAAGTCAAACCTGCCGAGAGTAGTGATTCTAGTTGGGCGGGTGCAAGCAGCGTTCGATTGAAGAGCATGCATTTAGTTTTACTAGCATTTAAGAGCAATTGGAGGCTACGGAAGGAGTGTTGTATGGCATTGAAGCTCGTTTGGAGGTTTGTTAATACAGTGTCCAATGAAGGGCCAGATGTATACAAAATGGTGTCGTCTGCGTAGAGGTGGATCTGAGAGTCACCAGCAGCAAGAGCGACATCATTGATATACACAGAGAATAGCGTCAGCCCGAGAATTGAACCCTGTGGCACCCCCATAGAGACTGCCAGAGGTCCAGACAACAGGCCCTCTGATTTGACACATTGAACTCTATCGGAGAAGTAGTTGGTGAACCAGGCGAGGCAGTCATTTGAGAAACCAAGGCTATTTAGTCTGCCAATAAGAATGCAGTGATTGACAGAGTCGAAAGCCTTGGCCAGGTCGATGAAGACGGCTGCACAGTACTGTCTATTATCGATCGCGGTTACAATATCGTTTAGGACCTTGAGCGTGGCTGAGGTGCACCCATGACCAGCTCGGAAACCAGATTGCATAGCGGAGAAGGTACGGTGGGATTCGAAATGGTCGGTGATCTGTTTGTTAACTTGGCTTTCAAATACTTTCGAAAGGCAGGGCAGGACTAGGTCAAAACTCAATCATGAGTTGCAAAAGCAGCAGCTGCTTGCTTTTCCTGGGGTCCACACAAAACATGAAATAATACAGAACATGAATAGACAAGAACAGCTCAAGACAGAACTACATAAAAATGTTTTAAAGGCACACGTAGCCTACATATCAATACATACACACAAGCTATCTATATATTTAAGGGTTAGGCGTTGTGCCGTGAGGTGTTGCTTTAGCTGTTTTTTGAAACCAGGTTTGCTGTTTATTTGAGCAATATGAGATGGAACAGAGTTCCATGCAATAATGGCTCTATATAATACTATACGCTTTCTTGAATTTGTTCTTGATTTGGGGACTGTAAAAAGACCCCTGGTGGCATGTCTGGTGGGGTAAGTGTGTGTGTCAGAGCTGTATGTATGTTGACTATGCAAACAATTTGGGATTTTCAACACATTGTTTCTTATAAAAAGAAGTGATGCAGTCAGTCTCTCCTCAACTCTAAGCCAAGAGAGACTGGCATGCATAGTATTTATATCAGCCCTCTGATTACAATGAAGAGCAAGACGTGCCGCTCTGTTTTGGGCCAGCTGCAGCTTAACTAGGTCTTTCCTTGCAGCACTGGACCACACGACTGGACAATAATCAACATTAGACTAAACTAGAGCCTGCAGAACTTGCTTTTTGGAGTGTGGTGTCAAAAAAGCAGAGCATCTCTTTATTATGGACAGACCTCTCCCCATCTTTACAACCATTGAATCTATATGTTTTGACCATGATAGTTTACAATCTAAGATAACGCCAAGTAATTTAGTCTCCTCAACTGGTTCAACAGCCACACCATTCATTACCAGATTCAGCTGAGGGCTAGAACTTAGGGAATGATTTGTACCAAATACAATGCTCTTAGTTTTAGAGATGTTCAGGACCAGTTTATTAGTGGCCACCCATTCCAAAACAGACTGCAACTCTTTGTTAAGGGTTTCAGTGACTTCATTAGCTGTGGTTGCTGATATGTATATGGTTGCCTCATCAGCATACATGGACACACATGCTTTGTTTAATGCCAGTGGCAGGTCAGTGGTAAAAATAGAAAAGAGGGCCTAGAGAGCTGCCCTGTGGTACACCACACTTCACATGTTTGACATTAGAGAAGCTTCCATTAAAGAAAACCCTCAGTTCTATTAGATAGATAGCTCTGAATCCACGATATGGCAGAGGTTGAAAAGCCATAACACATATGTTTTTCAACAACAGGTTATGGTCAATAAAATCAAAGGCTGCACTGAAGTCTAACACTACAGCTCCCATAATCTTCTTATCAATTTCTTTCAACCAATCATCAGTCATTTGTGTCGGTGCAGTGCATGTTGAGTGCCCTTCCCTATAAGCATGCTGAAAGTCTTAACAGAGAAATAGCATTGTATTTGGTCAAACACCATTTTTTCCAACAGTTTGCTAAGAGCTGGCAGCAAGCTTATATGTCTGCGGTTAGAACCAGTAAAGGCCGTTTTACCATTCTTGTATAGCGGAATTACTTTGGCTTCCCTCCAAAGTAATTATCTGCCTCTCTCTCGGCCTATCGCCCTGTATACAACAACTTAGATCTCTCAGTCTTATATTGAGGTTCGAATGTATACTGTGGTTATTGATCAAGAAGCTTAGGGATTTAAAAAAAATGTGAATGTAAAGTGTTCATTCATATATGAGAAAAAGTCAATTTTACAAATCACCACATTCAACACTTATACAGAAACATCTGTTTCTCACCTTCTTTCATTTATACACTCCAAAGCAGAAATTGATAATCATTGAAGTAGTCTTCCCTTCTTTCTCCAAAAGTATGGGACAGGGCACTAACAGGGCAGGAACAAACACCCCACTGGGCACAGATGTCTATTCCATTTTGTTACGTTCTCCCCTCGGGTGTAGTTTGTCTGAGGAGGAGACGTAAATGCCTGTGCCTGCGCACACAATGTAAACTAGATGGAGGTGTAACAAACTAAAATAACCAGACACAACAACCAGAACTCAATGTTAGCCCTCGGGGAGGTTTAGAAAGGTATTAAACAAATTAATATACAACAGCCATTAAGAAACCGTAATACCACAAAGACCAATCAAACAAACCAGGGAAGGTAAGAGAAGGGAATGTTTGGGAACGGGGTCCAAGTAATGAAAATGAACAAACGGTCCCTCCTCTTCTACACATCTAATCCTTCCTAACACACTCTAAGCCTTAACCCGCTTTCCTACCTGTTACCACAAATACAGGGGTGACACCCACCCGGCTAACCTAGTGTGTAAAACAGTGGGTTATCTACGTGTGAATGTACACCCATGGGCAGATCTACCTTTCCCTTCTCCAGGACCCAGGTAGGGTGGAGTACATCAGGAGGACAGGCTGGAACACAAACAAAGATACATTAGAACAACCAATAAACAATCCCCAAACAAAAAGTGCTCTCTCTCTATCTCTCACGCTGCAAACAGTTGACTCTAGTCAATCAACCACAGCTGCCAGGACTCCAGACTGAAGCCACGCCCACCATCGTCAGCCGCAACTCAGCACACCTGTAATAACCAGAACACACAAACAGAACAACCACTCTGAACCACACACACACTACAAAGGAAGATTGAGAGAAAGAAAAACATGTCACACGTAACACATTTCAACATCTATTCCACGTTGGTTCAATGTAATTTCATTGAAATGACGTGGAAACAACGTTGATTCAACCTGTATGTGCCCAGTGGGACATAACAGTGGTAAGACATCAAGCAAGGCATGTTTGTGTGATATAGAGTATGTTTCAAAGGTTTGAAAGGCCAGAGAGAGATCCAATTGTTGAATTATTGAGCAGGTGAGGGATAGGAAGACACAGAGTTAGAGTGAGTAGCATTTGGACTTCACAACATATGTGGAGAAGAAAAGGGTTAAGCGAGAAGACTGAGATCAGGAATATGGGCCTCCCAACCTTTCATCGTTCATTTTTGGTTAGAGATCAGACATCTGTGCTGTCTAACCTTTTGGTTGCTACTGACTAGCCAGGATGATGGTTCTACTATGTACAGGTTTAACGGACAACAGTACCAGTGGACATGGATGGCTTAGAATGAAAAGTCTAGATTTTTTTATACGGCGTAAGACATTCTAGAAATTATGACATCAGAGGACTTCAGAATCTATCCACAAAGAGCAACAGAATAGAACTATGAAAATAACATTCTTAGAACTTATTTCCGTAGAACGTAATGGTCAAACGGTTAAAATTATAGAGCCTTGAAACATTGAAGGTCAGACTTTGTCCTTGATTGGACAATCATCACAACTATGCTTGGCTAGTAGGATTCCAACCACCACCACTTCTATAATCACATATCAATAGTTTACCATATCTCTTAAGGGATTACATTTGTTTGAGAGAGGCAGATTTATTTTCCTAGCTACATGCCACCATTTCCACATAATGTGTACATTTCCCCTAATATGGACAATCATCAGAAATGACAACATATGGAATTGCAAAGAGGATTAATCATAAACATACTTCCCCATATCTATATTGGACCATTGGCCGAGAGATACTAATTTCCCATTTCCGACAGTGCAGTGTCAGTGGGTCTTAGCTGTGGCGTCCATTACACGAGGGCCAGGGAGTGATGATGTCCATGCTGAGAATGAGGACTATAAAATGGCCGCCCAATAGGAGAATGAAATGGCTAGCATTATTATTCCATCTCCCCCTAGGGGAACTGGCCTGAATATATACACAACATTATAAAACATGGTTATTATCTGTGCTAGGGTAACCACCTCTTGCCCCCCTGTCACACACAAATACATGCTCAACGCACGCACGCACATACACACACACACATTATAAAACATAGTTATTATCTGTGCTGCTGGGTAACAGACTGGCTGCTGTGTGTATCGCCCCTGTGCTCTCTGGGAGATTTTTACTGCTCCTGTCGGTGTTGTTCCTTTTCTCTTTTTCTCTGTTCTTCTTGTTTTCTCTTTTCTCTGCTTGGATAGAAACCATATATCATATCCCTCCATGCAACACCTTTCTGTCTCTCGTTCTCTCTCCCATTTGCTATGATTCTCGCTCTCTCTCATCAAACCATTTCTCATTGTTGTTTTCTTGGGTTTTAAATTTGATATATCAGCTGATAAGTTTACACCTTTTTTTGTCCAGGAAGTTCTCTCTCTCTCTCTCTCTCTCTCTCTCTCTCTCTCTCTCTCTCTCTCTCTCTCTCTCTCTCTCTCTCAATTCAATTCAATTCAATTTCAATTGAAGGGCTTTATTGACATGGGAAACGTATGTTAACATTGCCAAAGCAAGTGAAGTAGATAGTAAACAAAAGTGAAATAAACAATAAATATTAACAGTAAACATTACACTCAGAAGTTCCAAAATAATAAAGACATTTCAAATGTCATATTATGTATATATATAGTGTTGTAACAATGTGCAAATAGTTAAAGTACAAATGGGAAAATAAATAAACATAAATATGGGTTGTATTTACAATGGTGTTTATTCTTCACTGGTTGCCCTTTTCTTGTGGCAACAGGTCACAAATCTTGCTGCTGTGATGGCACACTGTGGTTTTTCACCCACTAGATAAGGGAGTTTATCAAAATTGGGTTTGTTTTCGAATTCTTTGTGGATCGTTGTAATCTGAGTGAAATATGTGTCTCTTATATGGTCATACATTTGGCAGGAGGTTAGGAAGCGCAGCTCAGTTTCCACCTCATTTTGTGGGCAGTGTGCACATAGCCTGTCTTCTCTTGAGAGCCAGGTCTGCCTACGACGGCCTTTCTCAACAGCAAGGCTATGCTCACTGAGTCTGTACATAGTCAAAGCTTTCCTTAAGTTTGGGTCAGTCACAGTGGTCAGGTATTCTGCCACTGTGTGCTCTCTGTTTAGGGCCACATAGCATTCTAGTTTGCTCTGTTTATTTGATTGTTCTTTCCAATGTGTCAAGTAATTCTTTTTTTGTTTTCTCATGATTTGGTTGGGTCTAATTGTGTTGTTGTTGTTGTTGTCCTGGGGCTCTGTGGGGTCTGTTTGTGTTTGTGAACAGAGCCCCAGGACCAGCTTACTTAGGGGACTCTTCTCCAAGTTAATCTCTCTGTAGGTGATGGCTTTGTTATGGAAGGTTTGGGAATCGCTTCCTTTTAAGTGGTTATAGAATTTAAAGGCTATTTACTGGATTTTGATAATTAGCGGGTATTGGCCTAATTCTGCTCTGCATGCATTATTTGGTGTTTTACGTTGTACACGGAGGATGATTTTGCAGAATTCTGCATGCAGAGTCTCAATTTGGTGTTTATCCCATTTTGTGAATTATTGGTTGGTGAGCGGACCCCAGACCTCACAACCATAAAGGGCAATGGGTTCTATAACGGATTCAAATATTTTTAGCCAGATCCTAATTGGTATGTCAAATTTTATGTTCCTTTTGATGGCATAGAAGGCCCTTCTTGCCTTGTCTCTCAGATCGTTCACAGCTTTGTGGAAGTTACCTGTGGCGCTGATGTTTAGGCCGAGGTATGTATAGTTTTTTGTGCGCTCTAAGGCAACTATGTCTAGATGGAATTGTATTTGTGGTCCTGGCAACTGGACCTTTTTTGGAACACCATTACTTTTGTCTTACTGATATTTACTGTCAGGGCCCAGGTCTGACAGAATCTGTGCAGAAGATCTAGGTGCTGCTGTAGGCCCTCCTTGGTGGGTGACAGAAGCACCAGATCATCAGCAAACGGTAGGCAAGTCTCTCTCTCTCTCTCTCTCTCTCTCTCTCTCTCTCTCTCTCTCTCTCTCTCTCTCTCTCTCTATCTCTCTCTCTCTCTCTCTCTCTCTCTCTCTCTGTAGATATGTGTCATAATGACTTGACTCCATCTGTATAATCCCTATGTAGATACATACAGTGGGGAGAACAAGTATTTGATACACTGCCGATTTTGCAGGTTTTCCTACTTACAAAGCATGTAGAGGTCTGTAATTTTTATCATAGGCACACTTCAACTGTGAGAGACGGAATCTAAAACAAAAATCCAGAAAATCACATTGTATGATTTTTAAGTAATTAATTTGCATTTTATTGCATGACATAAGTATTTGATACATCAGAAAAGTAGAACTTAATATTTGGTACAGAAACCTTTGTTTGCAATTACAGAGATCATACGTTTCCTGTAGGTCTTGACCAGGTTTGCACACACTGCAGCAGGGATTTTGGCCCACTCCTCCATACAGACCTTCTCCAGATCCTTCAGGTTTCGGGGCTGTCGCTGGGCAATACGGACTTTCAGCTCCCTCCAAAGATTTTCTATTGGGTTCAGGTCTGGAGACTGGCTAGGCCAGTCCAGGACCTTGAGATGCTTCTTACGGAGCCACTCCTTAGTTGCCCTGGCTGTTTGTTTCGGGTCGTTGTCATGCTGGAAGACTCAGCCACGACCCATCTTCAATGCTCTTACTGAGGGAAGGAGGTTGTTGGCCAAGATCTCGCGATACATGGCCCCATCCATCCTCCCCTCAATATGGTGCAGTCGTCCTGTCCCCTTTGCCGAAAAGCATTACCAAAGAATGATGTTTCCACCTCCATACTTCACGGTTGGGATGGTGTTCTTGGGGTTGTACTCATTCTTCTTCTTCCTCCAAACACGGCAAGTGGAGTTTAGACCAAAAAGCTCTATTTTTGTCTCATCAGACCACATGACCTTCTCCCATTCCTCCTCTGGATCATCCAGATGGTCATTGGCAAACTTCAGACGGGCCTGGACATGCGCTGGCTTGAGCAGGGGGACCTTGCGTGCGCTGCAGGATTTTAATCCATGACGGCGTAGTGTGTTACTAATGGTTTTCTTTGAGACTGTGGTCCCAGCTCTCTTCAGGTCATTGACCAGGTCCTGCTGTGTAGTTATGGGCTGATCCCTCACCTTCCTCATGATCATTGATGCCCCACAAGGTGAGATCTTGCATGGAGCCCCAGACGAGGGTGATTGACCGTCATCTTGAACTTCTTCCATTTTCTAATAATTGCGCCAACAGTTGTTGCCTTCTCACCAAGCTGCTTGCCTATTGTCCTGTAGCCCATCCCAGCCTTGTACAGGTCTACCATTGTATCCCTGATGTCCCTACACAGCTCTCTGGTCTTGGCAATTGTGGAGAGGTTGGAGTCTGTTTGATTGAGTGTGTGGACAGGTGTCTTTTATACAGGTAACGAGTTCAAACAGGTGCAGTTAATACAGGTAATGAGTGGAGAACAGGAGGGCTTCTTAAAGAAAAACTAACAGGTCTGTGAGAGCCGGAATTCTTACTGGTTGGTAGGTGATCAAATACTTATGTCATGCAATAAAATGCAAATTAATTACTTAAAAATCATACAATGTGATTTTCTGGATTTTTGTTTTAGATTCCGTCTCTCACAGTTGAAGTGTACCTATGATAAAAATTACCGACCTCTACATGCTTTGTAAGTAGGAAAACCTGCAAAATCGGCAGTGTATCAAATACTTGTTCTCCCCACTGTACATCCATAGCTCGATATGCAGCAAAGGACTGACACAAAGGTCATTTTCGAGGAGATGCAATAATCTCCCTCCCGTCCCCCGCTTCTCTCTTTCCCACTCCCCTCTCTCTCCCCCTCCCCCTCTTCTCCAGGTCCTTTCTAATTCCCTTGTTTATTCATGAGCCTGACCCCATAGGGTTGGTGGGATGGTGATGGTAGTGTGTGTGTGCGTGTGTGTGTGCGTGTGTGTGTGTGCGTACATATATGTGTGTGTGTGTGTGTACGTGTGTGTGTGTGCGTGTGTACATGTGTGTGTACGTGTGTGTGTGTGTGTATGTGTGTGTGTGTGTGTGTGTGTGCGCGTGTGTGTGTGTGTGTACGTGTGTGTGTGCGTGTGCATGTGTGTGTGCGTGTGTGTGTGTGCGTGTGTGTGTGCGTGTGTGTGTGTGTGCGTGTGTGTGTGTTTGTATGTGTGTGTGTGTGTGTGTGATGGGGAGCAAGGCAGACAGTAAATAGGAAATGGAATCCTGAACGGCTCGGCTGCTGGAATGGCTTTTCCGAGGTGCAGTGATTTTTTGAGAGGGATGTTGATGAGGGCTAGGATTGCTAGAGCGAGAAGAGAGAGAGAGTGTGTGTGTGTACGTGTGTGTGTGTGTGTGTGTGTGTGTGTGTGTGTGTGTGTGTGTGTGTGTTTATCTTGCTGGCTCTGTGGTATCGCTCTATATCCTCTGAATCAAAAAGCTCATATTCATTGAAGGGGAAGAAGAAATCCTGACCAAGTCAACGTAAACTCAGAAGATTACAAAATGTCTAATATAAAAGCAAATAATGTCAAGTATCTTGTTGTCAAGTATCATGTTGTGAAGTATCATGTTGTCAAGTATCATGTTGTCAAGTATCATATGTTGTCAGGAAATATGGCCAGTATAATACATATATTTATAAACACATATGTTTTGCTGTATTATAATGTTGTCAATGTCATATTCTGACCTTTTTGGTCTGTTCGCTACAATAGTATGGAATAGTAGGCATTATTTCGGGGGGCTAATGCAAGTCTTCAGGTCTCAGGTAGGATTCCTCATAGACAGAGAAAGAGGCAATCCTTTGTGTCCCAGTGTGTTTTCATCTGTATTTGTGTCTGTCACTGACTCCATCATAGCTCCATAGCCTGACATCTCCAGCAGCCTTTGGTGCCCTAAATATGAAATAACCAAAGGACTGAAATCTGATGAAAACCAAAGGAATCTGATCGTTGTGAAGGCTCTGACACACACAAACCAAATCTGATAAGGCGTAGTTATCTGATGTGTGTGATCTGACTGATAAATATGCTAAGACTACTCCAGGTGAATAGAGCCTGACACACACTGGAGCCTTAGGTGTGACTGAGACAGGATCAGGGCTTTGGCACATCACCAAGTCCAACCTGTCACCCAAGCCCAGCCTCGGAGCATCTCTTCTGGGTATCTTTAGCTAACACCCCTGGATCTTCCTCCTCCTCTCCCCCAGCCACTCCAAAGGCCCAACACACACACTCACCTCTGGGATGTGGAGATGTAGTGTTGTTGTAGGGATGGCTGTCTGCTTAATGACCTCATGGAGATTAGAGGCCAACGATAGGAAGATACAGGTTCTGCTGAAACACAGGGAGGAACTTTCTCCTCTTCTCCTCTTCTCTTCCTTTCTATCCCTCCCTCCCTCCCTCCCTCCCTCCCTCCCTCCCTCCCTCCCTCCCTCCCTCCCTCCCTCACACGAACACACAGACACTCTCCTAATGATCACTGTGTGACACGGAGGTCTCAGCCCCTGTGTGTCCAGTCTAATTTGTTTCCTCCCCTCTCATGTGTGTGTGTGTTCACGTGCGTGAGAGAGAGAGAGAGAGAGAGAGAGAGAGAGAGAGAGAGAGAGAGAGAGAGAGAGAGAGAGAGAGAGAGAGAGAGAGAGAGAGAGAGAGAGAGAGAGAGAGAGAGAGAGAGAGAGAGAGAGAGAGAGAGAGAGAGAGAGTATCCTGTTTCACTCTGTCCGGTCTATTGATATAACTCTCACCACAAAGCCAGGTCACACCAGATCCAATGTAGTATTCGACGTCAGGAGATGCCTTCAATACCGGCCACTAGGGGCAACGGTGAGCGCTATCACCAAGAAGTAGGCTCACGGCTTGCTAGGGAGTTATGAAAGCCGCGAGCTCCAGCTCCGAGGATTGTGGGTTCAATCCCAGTGCTAGGCACATGATTTGATGTATTTTGCTTGAACCTAACCCTATACTTTTTGTTTTAACCCTATCCCAAATATTAACCCTTATATAAACCATTCGGAATTAATCCCAGTGCTAGTCACTTGTTTTTTTTAAAGTGTTTTTTTTGGTCCAGGTAGCAGATAATGGACACTATCAGTTATTTATGTAGTTTGTGCTGTATATTAACTAATATACAGGGGTTCTAATTTGAAAACGGAGGAAGAAGATAGCTGGCTATAGCAAGCTAATGTTAGCAGCTGCCTTTTCAACAAGAAGCAACTGTGACAACAATGATCCTAAAATCCCCCAAAAAACTTTCCCATTGAGCAAAATCCACAATCCAACCCTCCAAAATGCCAAAAGATCCGCGTTCGGATCCATGGCCGAAGCGTCGCATTTCAGTTTAGCCTGCACTCGCCAGACTGTATAGAAAACTCCCCTGGAGGCACCGAATGGCCGAATTACTGCAACGTGCAGCCCCAAGAAACACCTTGAAAACTTGCTCTATACTGTAACAGTGACCTCTGTCGTGGCCAAAGCTACTCTTTCCCATAGGCTTGTAGTATATATACAGTATGACAGCATCAGCAGTTAGCTACCAACAGCTGGCAGACATGTTTACATGTGTTTAGTTTTATCAGTGTTATTTAGATGGAAAACGTGAGCTAAATGCACTATAGCTAGCTAACGTTAGCATAGAGGTAGCAAGCAAGCTATTTCACTTACCCGGTTGACTTCCATGCTCATTGAAGCCCGATGCTTGGTCTCTCCTGGTGCTGCTGGCTGTTTGAGATGTTTTAGAAGCCACATTGATGGTAGGGACAGCATCCACTTTGAGAATCAACTTCTTGCTGAAGTCCTCCTTCCATTGTTGATAGCCGTGGAAGTTCTCAGGGATGAAATGTGCCCCGCAGATTGACGAATAGACACCCAATTCGCTGCCTCACTCTCACAAATGTATCCCACATTTTACAACGTTTTTAATTCATCGTGTACTTTTCAGACGTTAGAGCGGTAGGTAGCCTAGTGGTTAGAGTGTTGGGCCAGTTACTGAAAGGTTGCTGGTTTGAATCCCTGACCCAACAAGGTGAAAAATCTGTTGATGTGCCGTTGAGCAAGGCACTTAACCCTAATTGCTCTGGATAAGAGCGTCTGCTCAATGACTGAAATGTAAATTTGGAGAAAACTTCAAACCCACATTTTAGAACAACATAATATTCTAACAATTGATTTAAGAGTTTATAATTTGGGAATGTTTTCTTGGGTTGCTCTAAGTTACTACTATATGTTTTTCTGGCATATATTAGTAACACTCCCTTTAACCCTATCCCAAACCTTAAAACTTAACTTAATGTAACAAATCAGGATGAATAATTTGTAAGTCGCTCTGGATAAGAGCGTCTGCTAAATGACTTAAATGTAAATTAATGCCGAAACTTAACCGTCAAAACTCAACGTTTCCTGCCATCCAGGACCTCTATACCAGGCGGTGTCAGAGGAAGGCCCTCAAAATTGTCAAAGACTCCAGCCACCCTAGTCATAGACTGTTCTCTTTGCTACCGCACGGCAAGCGGTACCGGAGCGCCAAGTCTAGGTCCAAAAGACTTCTCAACAGCTTCTACCCCCAAGCCATAAGACTCCTGAACAGCTAATCATGGCTACCCGGACTATTTGCACTGCCCCCCCACCCCATCTTTTTACGCTGCTGCTACTCTGTTAATTATTTATGCATAGTCACTTTAACTCTACCCACATGTACATATTACTTCAACTACCTCAACTAGCCGGTGCCCCCGCACATTGACTCTGCACCTGTACCCCCCTGTATATATAGCCTCCCTACTGTTATTTTATTTTACTTCTGCTCTTTTTTTCTCAACACTTTTTTGTTGTTGTTTTATTTTACTTTTTTATTAAAAATAAATGCACTGTTGGTTAAGGGCTGTAAGTAAGCATTTCACTGTAATGTCTGCACCTGTTGTATTCGGCGCATGTGGCCAATAACATTTGATTTGATTTGATTTGATTTGAGACCGTGTCCAACAGTGAAAGCTGTTGCAGCACAGTCTACAACTCTATTGTCTGGCCTTAAGTGTTTGATCTATACCTTTCTCTATCAGTAGTACGGACATCAAACCTACTGCTTAAGGATACCAGTCTAACATTTAGCTACCACCCATCTCTACTGTGTTTTGTAAAGATAATTTTAAAAATCCTGCATTTTATAATTGTAACTAAAATAGGCTATTACTATATGGCCTATACCATAACTACATAAATATTTTAACAAAGCCAATGGAATATCAACTTTTTATCTTATTAGCAAAGTTAAGATATAATCCAACAATACTACTACTACTACTACTAATGATAATAATAATAGTATAGTAATAATAATAGTATAGTAATATTTTCTGATAGGAGACAGGTGGTTTATCCCATCATAAAACAATGAGATTGTTTCTATAACAATGAGATTGTTGGTGGCTGAGCTGGTGGCTGGTGGCTGTGCTGGAGGCTGGTGGCTGGTGGCTGGTGGCTGGTGGCTGGTGGCTGGTGGCTGGTGGCTGGTGGCTGGTGGCTGGTGGCTGGTGGCTGGTGGCTGGTGGCTGGTGGCTGGTGGCTGGTGGCTGGTGGCTGGAGGCTGGTGGCTGGTGGCTGAGCTGGTGGCTGGTGGCTGTGCTGGAGGCTAGTGGCTGGTGGCTGGTGGCTGGTGGCTGAGCTGGTGGCTGGTGGCTGTGCTGGAGGCTAGTGGCTAGTGGCTGGTGGCTGGTGGCTGGTGGCTGGTGGCTGGTGGCTGGTGGCTGGTGGCTGGGCTAGTGGCTGGGCTGGTGGCTAGTGGCTAATGGCTGGTGGCTGGTGGCTAGTGGCTAATGGCTAGTGGCTAGTGACTAGTGGCTAGTGGCTAGTGGCTGGTGGCTAGTGGCTAGTGGCTGGGCTGGTGGCTGCCAGCTGGTGGCTAGTGGCTGGTGGCTGGGCTGGTGGCTGCCAGCTGGTGGCTAGTGGCTGGGCTGGTGGCTAGTGGCTGGGCTGGTGGCTAGTGGCTGGGCTGGGCTGGTGGCTGCCAGCTGGTGGCTGTTGGCTGGTGGCAGGGCTGGTGGCTGCTAGCTTGTGGCAGGGCTGGTGGCAGGGCTGGTGGCTGGGCTGGTGGCTGGGCTGGAAGCTAGTGGCAGGGCTGGTAACTGGTGGCAAGGCTAGTAGCTTGTGGCTAGTGGCTGGGTTGGTGGTTGGGCTGGTGGCTAGTGGCTGGTGGTTGGGCTGGTGGCTAGTGGCTGGTGGTTGGGCTGGTGGCTAGTGGCTAGTGGCTAGTGGCTAGTGGCTAGTGGCTAGTGGCTAGTGGCTTGTGGCTATTGGCAGTGCTGGTGGCTGCTAGCTGGTGGCAGGGCTGGAAGCTGGTGGCTGGGCTGGAAGCTGGTGGCTGGGCTGGAAGCTGGTGGCTGGGCTGGTAGCTGGTGGCAAGGCTAGAAGCTTGTGGCTAGTGGCTGGGCTGGTGGTTGAGCTGGTGGCTAGTGGCTGGTGGCTGGGCTGGTGACTAGTGGCTGCTGGCTGGGTTGGTGGTTGGGCTGGTGGCTGGTGGCTGGTGGCTGGGCTGGTGACTAGTGGCTGCTGGCTGGGTTGGTGGTTGGGCTGGTGGCTGGTGGCTGGTGGCTGGGCTGGTGACTAGTGGCTGCTGGCTGGGTTGGTGGTTGGGCTGGTGGCTAGTGGCTGGTGGCTGGTGAATGGTGGATGGTGGCTGGGATGATATGCGTGTGTGTTTGATGTCTACTGGATGTCAGATGAAGTGTAGTCCTCTACAGTGCCTTCGGAAAGTATTATTTTTCCACATTTTGTTACGTTAAAGTCATATTCTAAAATTGATTAAATTGTCCCCCCCCCCCCCCTCATCAATCTACACACAATAACCCATAATGACAAAGCAAAAACTGATTTTTTTTTTATATAAAAAATATATTCAGACCCTTTACTCAGTACTTTGTTGAAGCACCATTGGCAGCGATTACAGCCTTGAGTCTTCTTGGGTATGACGCTACAAGCTTGGCACACCTGTAATTGGGGAGTTTCTCCCATTCTTCTCCACAGATCCTCTCAAGCTCTGTCAAGTTGGATGGGGAGCGTCACTGCACAGATATTTTCAGGTCTCTCCAGAGATGTTAGATCAGGTTCAATTCGTGGCTCTGGCTGGGCACTAAAGGTCATTCAGAGACTTGTCCCGAAACCACTCCTGCGTTGTCTTGGCTGTGTGCTTAGGGTTGTTGTCCTTTTGGAAGGTGAACCTTTGCCCCAGTCTGAGGTCCTGAGCGCTCTGGAGCAGGTTTTCATCAAGGATCTCTCTGTACTTTGCTCCGTTCATCTTTCCCTCAATCCTGACTAGTCTCCCAGTCCCTGCTGAAAAACATCCCCACAGCATGATGCTGCCACCACCATGCTTCACCGTAGGGATGGTGCCAGTTTTCCTCCAGATATGACGCTTGGAAATCAGGCCAAAGAGTTCAATCTTGGTTTCATCAAACCAGATAATCTTTTTTCTCATGGTCTGAGTGTCTTTAGGTGCCTTTTGGCAAACTCCAAGCGCACTGTCATGTGCCTTTTACTGAGGAGTGGCTTCCGTCTGGCCACTCTACCATAGCCTGATTGGTGGAGTGCTGCAGAGATGGTTGTTCTTCTGGAAGATTCTCCCATCTCCACAGAGGAACTCTGAAGCTCTGTCAGAGTGACCATCGGGTTCTTGGTCACCTCCCTGACCAAGGCCCTTCTCCCCCGATTGCTTAGTTTGGTCGGGTGGCCAGCTCTAGGAAGAGTCTTGGTGGTTCCAAAGTCCTTCCATTTAAGAATGATGGAGGCACTGTGTTCTTGGGGACCTTCAATGCTGCAGATTTTTTTTTGGTACCCTTCCCCAGATCTGTGCCTCGACACAATCCTGTCTCGGAGCTCTAAGCAAATTCCTTTGACCTCATGGCTTGGTTTTTGCTCTGACATGCACTGTCAGCTGTGGGACCTTATATAGACAGGTGTGTGCCTTTCCAAATAATGTCCAATCAATTGAATTTACCACAGGTGGACTCCAATCAAGTTATAGAAACATCTCAAGGATGATCAATGGAAACAGGATGCACCTGAGCTCATTTTCGTGTATCATAGCAAAGGGTCTGAATACTTATGTAAATAAGGTATTTCTGTTTTTTATTTTGAGTAAATATGCAAACATTTCTAAAAACCTGTTTTCACTTCGTGTTGATGGGGTATTGTGTAGATTGATGAGAAAACAAATATTTGATCAATTTTAGAATAAGGCTGTAACATAACAAAATGTGGAAAAAGTCAAGAGGCCTGAATACTTTCCGAATGCACTGTATGTGTCATTTCTAGTATGATATAGGGTTGTATCCTACCTTCAGCCCAAAGCACTCAGAGCTCAAGGTTACAGCTCAAGAAACAGCAGAATCATTCAATTGGTTACCCTCATTAATGAACAGCCAAAAATGCCACCAAAGAACTCAGAGCTCAAGGTTAGAGCTCAAGAAACAGCAGAATCATTCAATTGGTTACCCTCATTAATGAACAGCCAATTATGCCACCAAAGCACTCAGAGCTCAAGGTTAGAGCTCAAGAAACAGCAGAATCATCCAATTGGTTACCCTCATTAATGGACAGTCAATTACGCCACCAAAGCACTCAGAGCTTAAGGTTACAGCTCAAGATACATCACAATCAATCAATTGATTACCCTCATTAATGAACAGCCAAATACGCCATCCTCTGAGCGCTATTAATTGATCGTTAAGACTGCGTTTAATTGATCATTAGGAGTTATGATCGTTAGGGTTAGTGGCAGGATACAAGGTATAAGTGGCTGGTAGATGTGAATAGCACTGCGGGGTAAGAAGCTAGCCAATAACAGCCTATTGGTTCTCTCTCTATGGTTCCATAACAGCACAAGGTTAAATATGCAGGCTATGTATGACATAAGGTACTTGTCATGCAGCCCATTAAATTGAATTGGCATTCATGCTACATATAGATTTCATAGAAATATGTGACCCAAATTAGATTTATAATCTGAGGAGCTGTGCATTTATTGAATAGCAATTATTTATGATGTTATCAAGTGGTTGTTTTCATGATACATATTTAGATTTTATAGACATATGCAGGAAAATATCAGTACACATTTGTATTTGTATGTCACGGATTCTGCCGAGGCTGCCCCTCCTCCTTGCTCGGGCAGGTTTCGTCGTTCGTTGTCACCGGAGTACTAGCTGCTGCCGATCTATGTTATGTTTCTATGTTCTACCTGTTGTGTCAGATTGTTTCACACCTGTTGCCCATCTTGTGATTACTCCGCCCCTATTTAACCCTGTGGCTCCCATTGTGTTCTGTGCGTGTTTGTTGTTTGTTCGCTGATGTCGTTGGTGAGCGGGTTTATTCCTCCCTGCGTGGAGGCTTCTTGTTTCTTTACGTGTATTAGTAAAGATACGTTTTTTTATTGAGTTCTGTGTCCTGCGCCTGACTTCAGTCTACCGCATACACTGACATCGTGACAGAAACACGCACCACGATGGAGTCAGCAGGAATGACTGGATCTACGAAGACGATGGAAGTCCAACGTCAAGGGACGATGATCCAGAATCTCTGTGCTACGATGGAACGAGTGTTCCAGATGATGGAGCAAATAGAGAGAGGTGGTATCCCTTCACCATGCCCAACCACACCACCACCTGCTACACTAGCTACCATTTCGCCACCTGGGTCCAGGGGAATTCGGCTCTCGCTCCCGAGGGCATATGACGGTACACCTGCCGGGTGCCAGGGATTTCTCCTCCAGGTAGAGCTTTACCTGGCCACCATTCACCCGGCGCCCTCGGGATATGAGTGCGTGTCCGCCCTCATCTCCTGTCTATCAGGGAAGGCGCTTGAGTGGGCTAACGCCGAGTGGGGGAATATAGACTCGAGAACTGTCCGCTACGAGGATTTCACCCGCCGCTTCCGGGCGGTATTCGATCATCCACCGAAGGGGAGAGGGGCGGGAGAACGGCTGGTCCACCTACGACAGGAGATGAGGAGCACGCAGGATTTTGCGCTGGAGTTTAAGACTTTAGCAGCCAGCGCGGGATGGAATGAGCGGGCCCTTATCGACCACTACCGTTGCAGCTTAAGAGAGGACGTCCGTCGGGAACTGGCCTGCAGGGACACCAATTTCAACCTGGACCAACTGGTGGACATGTCCATCCGGTTGGATAACCTGTTGGCAGCCCGCTGACGTTCTGATGGGGGTCTGTCCATTCCATCCCCCAGCACCTCCGAGCATACCCCCATGGAGCTCGGAGGTGCTGCAGGTAGGCAGACTGGGAGAGAGACTGTCCCCTGCACCAAGTGTGGCCGCAGAGGACACACTGCTGGTCGGTGCAGGGGAGGGTTCTCAGGAGGTCGAGGCAGCAGGCAGAGCACTGGTCGACCGTCTCAGGTGAGTAGGCACCCGACTAACACAGAATTCCCTGTTGCTAATATGTGTATCGACATTATGTTTCCAGATTTTTCTCCCCATTCCCAGCATAAGGCGCTAGTAGATTCAGGCGCGGCTGGGAATTGTATTGATCGCCAGTATGCACGTAGCCTAGGGATTCCCACAGTGTCTGTTGATAAACCTTTCCCTGTTCACGCATTAGATAGTCGCCCGTTAGGGTCAGCCATAATCAGGGAGGTCACCGCTCCACTGCTAATGATGACGCAGGGGGGTCATGAGGAGAGGATTAGCCTCTATCTGATTGATTCTCCTGCGCATCCTGTGGTGTTGGGACTTCCCTGGTTAGCCATTCATGACCCCACGATTTCATGGCAACAGAGGGCTCTCAAGGGATGGTCCAGTCAGTGTTCAGGGAGGTGTTTAGGAGTTTCCTTGGGGGCAACTTCGGTGGAAAGTCCAAACCCGGTTTCCACCATGCACATTCCATCTGAGTATGCCGATTTGGCTATCGTCTTCAGTAAAAAGTGGGCGACTAAATTACCACCCCATCGTCCGGGGGATTGTGCAATAAATCTCCAGGTAGGAGCTGCACTTCCCCGGAGTCACGTGTATCCTTTGTCTCAGGAGGAGAAGGCGGCTTTGAGACATATGTCACCGAATCTCTGAGGCAGGGATACATTCGGCCATCCACTTCACCCGTTTCCTCAAGTTTCTTTTTTGTGAAAAAGAAAGATGGTGGGTTACGCCCGTGCATTGATTACCGTGGCCTAAATCAGATTACCATCAAGTACAGCTATCCATTACCTCTGATAGCTAGTATGACGGAATCATTGCACGGGGCACGCTTTTTCACAAAATTGGATCTTAGGAGCGCGTACAACCTATGCGTATCCGTGAGGGAGATGAGTGGAAGACGGCATTTAGTACCACCTCTGGACATTTTGAGTCATGCCATACGGGTTAATGAATGCTCCTTCAGTTTTCCAATCATTTGTGGATGAGATTTTCAGGGACCTGCACGGACAAGGGGTAGTGGTGTATATTGATGACATCCTTATATACTCCGCTACACGGGCCGAGCATGTGTCCCTGGTGCGTAAGGTGCTTGGAAGACTGTTGGAGCATGACCTGTATGCTAAGGCAGAGAAATGCCTGTTCTTCCAGGAGTCCATCTCTTTCTTGGGGTACCATATGTCCGCGTCAGGGGTGAGGATGGAGAGTGACCGCATTTCGGCCGTGCGTAATTGGGCGACTCCAACCACGGTAAAGGAGGTGCAGCGATTTTTGGGTTTTGCTAATTACTACCGGAGATTTATCCGGGGCTTTGGTCAGGTAGCAGCTCCCATTACCTCGTTACTGAAGGGGGGGCCGGTGCGTCTGCGGTGGTCAGCGGAGGCGGACAGGGCTTTTAGTCGTCTGAAGAACCTGTTTACCTCGGCTCCAGTGCTGGCTCATCCGGACCCCTCTTTAGCCTTCACGGTTGAGGTGGACGCGTCCGAGGCTGGAATAGGCGCTGTACTGTCTCAGCGCTTGGGTACGCCACCTAAACTCCGCCCCTGTGCCTTCTTTTCGAAGAAGCTCAGCCCGGCGGAGCGCAACTATGATGTGGGGACCGGGAGCTGTTGGCTGTGGTCGAAGCTCTGAAAGCGTGGAGACATTGGCTTGAGGGGGCTAAACACCCTTTTCTCATTTTGACTGACCACCGCAATCTGGAGTACATCCGGGCAGCGAGGAGGTTAAACCCTCGCCAGGCAAGGTGGTCCATGTTTCTCACCCGTTTTGTTTTCACCCTTTCTTACAGGCCAGGTTCCCAGAACGCTAAGGCAGATGCTCTGTCCCGACTATATGACACGGAGGGGAGTTCCGTGGAGCCCACTCCCATACTTCCGGCGTCGTGTCTGGTGGCACCGGTGGTGTGGGAGGTTGACGTGGAGATCGAGCGGGCGTTGCGCAACGAACCCACTCCTCCTCAGTGTCCAGAGGGTCGTGTGTACGTACCGTTTGATGTTCGCGATCGGTTGATCTATTGGGCTCACACGTCACCCTCCTCTGGTCATCCTGGTATCGGTCGGACAGTGCACTGTCTTAGTGAGAAGTACTGGTGGCCCACCTTAGCTAAGGACGTGAGGGTTTATGTTTCCTCCTGCTCGGTGTGCGCCCAGTGTAAGGCTCCTAGACACCTGCCCAGAGGTAAATTGCAACCTCTACCCATTCCACAACGACCATGGTCCCACCTATCGGTGGACTTCGTGACGGATCTTCCCCCCTCACAAGGGAACACCACGATCCTAGTCGTTGTGGATCGGTTTTCTAAGTCCTGCCGTCTCATTCCGCTGCCCGGTCTCCCTACGGCCCTACAAACAGCTGAGGCCCTATTTACACACGTTTTCCGGCACTACGGGGTGCCTGAGGATATAGTGTCTGATCGGGGTTCCCAGTTCACCTCTAGGGTTTGGAGGGCGTTCATGGAACGTCTGGGAGTCTCGGTCAGTCTGACCTCAGGATTTCACCCCGAGAGTAACGGGCAGGTGGAGAGAGTAAACCAGGAGGTGGGAAGGTTTCTGAGGTCGTATTGCCAGGACCGGCGGGGGGAGTGGTCGGTTTACCTCCCCTGGGCAGAGATAGCCCAGAACTCCATCCGCCACTCCTCTACTAACCTGTCTCCGTTCCAATGTATATTAGGTTATCAGCCGGTCCTGGCACCTTGGCATCAGAGCCAGATCGAGGCTCCTGCGGTGGACGAGTGGTTTCGGCGCTCGCAGGAGACCTGGAACGCTGCCCATGTACGTCTGCAGCAGGCCATCAGGCGGCAAAAGGCGAGCGCCGACCGCCACCGCAGTGAGGCCCCGGTGTATGCACCGGGGGACCGGGTCTGGCTCTCGACCCGAAACCTGCCCCTTCGCCTGCCCTGCCGGAAACTGGGTCGGCGGTTTGTGGGGCCATTCAAAGTCCTGAGGAGATTGAACGAGGTATGTTATAGGTTACAACTTCCTACTAATTATCGTATTAACCCCTCGTTCCATGTGTCTCTCCTCAGGCCGGTGGTAGCTGGTCCACTCCAGGAGTCGGAGATACGGGAGGTTCCTCCGCCCCCGCTGGACATCGAGGGGGCACCGGCGTACTCGGTTCGGTCCATATTGGATTCGAGGCGTCGGGGGGGGGGCCTGCAGTATCTCGTGGAGTGGGAGGGGTACGGTCCGGAGGAACGGTGCTGGGTTCCTAGGAGGGATATCCTCGATCCATCCATGTTGAGGGATTACCAC
This sequence comes from Coregonus lavaretus, assembly GCF_964263955.1. NCBI lineage: Eukaryota > Metazoa > Chordata > Actinopteri > Salmoniformes > Salmonidae > Coregonus > Coregonus lavaretus. Next base: position 29,621 of record NW_028159974.1, read on the forward strand.
TCGCCCCGCGCCGCGTCCTCCTGGCCGTCCCCGAGGCCGGTGTCGCCGCACGTCAGGGGGGGGGGTACTGTCACGGATTCTGCCGAGGCTGCCCCTCCTCCTTGCTCGGGCAGGTTTCGTCGTTCGTCGTCACCGGAGTACTAGCTGCTGCCGATCTATGTTATGTTTCTATGTTCTACCTGTTGTGTCAGATTGTTTCACACCTGTTGCCCATCTTGTGATTACTACGCCCCTATTTAACCCTGTGGCTCCCATTGTGTTCTGTGCGTGTTTGATGTTTGTTCGCTGATGTCGTTGGTGAGCGGGTTTATTCCTCTCTGCGTGGAGGCTTCTTGTTTCTTTACGTGTATTAGTAAAGATACGTTTTTTCATTGAGTTCTGTGTCCTGCGCCTGACTTCAGTCTACCGCATACACTGACATCGTGACATTGTATTTGAATTTATTATGGATCCCCATTAGTTCCTGCCAAGGCAGAAGCTACTCTTCCTGGGGTCCAGACACATTATGGTACATCACAAAATAAACAAACCAAAACATAAATAAAACAGTACATCACATAACATGACCACTACATAGCCACAGCACAACATTGACAATACCACCATACAACAATATTAAAATGTATGTGTGTGTAGAGTGTGTGTGCTAGCGTGTGTGTGAATATGCATGTGTGTGTGTGCCTGTGTCTCTTCACCGTCCGTGTTGTCCCATAAGGTGTAGTTTTATCTGTTTTTTCTATCACATTTTACTGCTTGCTTCAATTAAAAAAAGTATATTCTGGTGAAAGTAATTAAATATTATATATTATAATATCTATTATAATTGCAATTAAATATTTTATGTTGTGCTTCAATATTCAGCCATGATGGGCTATTGTGATATTAAGGAGTGTAGTTCAACTAGTTATTTCTGATTTTATTGAGAGGTTTTCAGACAACCATTTTGTCACAACAGCACTCAAGTCACAGATGGAGATTTGTCGCTTTCTTTCTCTCTCTATTTCTCTCTCTTTCTCTCCATCTCGTCTGGAATCGAATGCAGAGATCTTGTTATCACGGTAAGGGCTTCTGTCACTGTGGAGACGAGAGTGTCTTAATCTCCAGGACGCTCGCTTTCTATTTCCTGGTTGCAGTCGTGGGGCCCAGCAGGATATGACATGGGCCCCAGCAGGATGTGGTGGTGATGAGGCTGAGAGACAAAGTAACATAGAGAGATGATTAGAGGTGTTTCATTAAAGGTTTAACATGACATCGGGACAAAAATACATGCAGAGACACACATACAGGGAATATAGGGGCACACACATACACACACACACACACACCCATACACACATATACACACACACATACATACAAACAAGCATGTTTAGACACATATAGACATATAGTTAAAGAACTATACGTAAAATTCAATACTCACACATTCACTCAGACACAGGCAAAAACAGTTAATTTTCAGAACCAGAGACTAGTTTCATCCCTAATATGTAAAAAAAAAAAAAAAAAATCTGTTGTTATTGTGGATGTTATGAACAAAAACATTTTCAGAGGCAGTGGATCGACTATGACTCTTTCTCTCTGGAGTGACATCATCCTGAAATGAGCTGGCTCATGGCAAATCGTGATGGTTAAATTTTAAGACCTCTCTTTCTCTCTGGAGTCTCATCGTTCTGAAATGAGTTGGCTCATGGCAAATTGTGACAGTATTTTTTTATGACCTCTCTTTCTCTCTGGAGTCACATCATCCTGAAATGAGATGGCTCAGGGCAAATCGTGACGGTGTTATTTTATGACCTCTTTTTCTCTATGGAGTCACAATGTCCTGAAATGAGATGGCTCATGGCAAATTATGATGGTGTTATTTTATGACTCTCTTTCTCTCGGGAGTCACGTCGTACTGAAATGAGATGTCTCATGGCAAATTGTGACAGTGTTTTTTTATGACCTCTCTTTCTCTCTGGAGTCACATCATCCTGAAATGAGTTGGCTCATGGCAAATCGTGAGGTGTTATTTTATGACCTCTCTTACTCTCTGGAGTCACATCGTCGTTAAATGAGCTGGCTCATGGCAAATCGTGATGGTGATATTTTTTGACCTCTCTTTCTCTCTGGAGTCACATCGTCCTGAAATGAGCTGGCTCAGGGCATATCGTGACGGTGTTATTTTATGACTCTCTTTCTCTTGTTTGTCTTTCTATTCTCCCTCTTTCTCTCACACATTAACACACAAACACAGACATGCACAGGCACACACACACACACACACACACACATGAACACAAAAACACACACATGCACACACACACACACACACACACACACACATGAACACACAAACACACACATGCACAGGCACACACACACACACACACACACAGACATGAACACACAAACACACACATGCACACACACACACACACACACACACAAATGAACACACAAACACACACATGCACAGGCACACACACACACACACACACACACACACACACATGAAAACACAAACACACACATGCACACACACAAACACACACACACACACACACACAAACACACACACACACACACATGAACACACAAACACACACATGCACAGGCACACACACACACACACACACACACACACACACACACACATGAACACACAAACACACACATGCACACACACAAACACACACATGCACAGGCACACACACACACACACACACACACACACACACATGAACACACAAACACACTCATGCACACGCTCACACAGACATGAACACACAAACACACACATGCACACACACAAACACACACATGCACAGGCACACACACACACACACACACACACACACACATGAACACACAAACACACACATGCACACACACAAA
>NW_028159974.1:37500-75000 GCF_964263955.1 Coregonus lavaretus
GAACCCCTGCAGTACCTCAGATGAACCCTAGTTTGGAAACCCTGTACTAAGTAAGCTGCACCAAAGTATGGTCTGTGTCTTGGCTGTAGAATATTAATGAAAGACGACGTCTCATGTCAATGTCTTCATATATTCTGGCTGGACTGTGTGCAGTATATATTAAGATTGCAGATAAGTCCCTCTGGATGACTTCTCTTTCAGATGGAGGTCTTATATACAGTAGAAGCTCCCTGCCATAAATATTTCACAGGTTTGTTTATTTATTTGCACAACTCATTTCTTTAGAAGGAATATTTCTTGGAAATGCCAAGGCCAATTTCCTGATCAGGAGAGATGTGTGTGTGTGTATGTGTGTGTGCGTGCGTGCACGCGCGCGTGTGTGTGTGCATGCGTTTGCTTAATTGCAGTTTTGTGTATGTGTGTGTGTGCCCGCGCGTGTGTGTGCATGTGTGTGTGTGTGCACGGACGTGTTTAACTATACTTGTCCCCACAAGAATAGTAAACAAACAGAAATTTGACCAACTGGGGACATTTTGTTAGTCCCCACAAGGGACTAAAATATATTGTTTAGATATTCCAAATTATCTTATATTTTCCTGTTGTCATTCAGCAAAATGTTTGCAAAAATTCCCCTTCCTTAAAAAAAATTAACAAAAAAGTGTCATGAGATTAAACAGTAGCAAACAACCTTCAACACATTCACACAATAACTAACTCATGATCACAGTCTAACTAACTCAGGATCACAGTCTAACTAACTCAGGAGCAGTCTAACTAACTCAGGATCACAGTCTAACTAACTCAGGATCACAGTCTAACTAACTCAGGATCACAGTCTAACTAACTCTGGATGACAGTCTAACTAACTCAGGATGACAGTCTAACTAACTCAGGATGACAGTCTAACTAAATCAGGATGACAGTCTAACTAACTCAGGATGATAGTCTAACTAACTCAGGATGACAGTCTAACTAACTCAGGATGACAGTCTAACTAACTCAGGATGACAGTCTAACTAACTCAGGATGACAGGTTCTCCTTCTTGTGTCCCTTTATTATTTTTATTATCTCTCTCCTTTATTTTTTTCAATCCAATTTCTCTTTCTCTCTAGGATGGGAGAGATGTTCTCGCCCCTACAAGGCTAATGTCATGATCCGATCCTATAACACACACAGTTTTGCAGTGCTAGATCCCCACTCCTTGCGTTTGTGTATTCACTCCCCACTCCACATCAAAAGGAGGCAGACATCAGACATTACCTACAATATTCCGATCTCGAATTCTGCAATATCTCTTTTAGAACGCCTACAGATTTGGGTGAAAGTTCTGGAATGGATTAAGGGAAAAGAGAATTCAAACACACATTTGTAAACAGACAACAAATAGCTACCTACCGCCATTGAAATATGCATGTTTCAGTGTTCCTTTATCGGTTGTAGTCAGATCACCAAGGCCTTGTCACAAATAATAAGATGCAGAAAACATTATGTCTGTTTAGACCACAGTTGGTTTGTCTACTTCAGTGTGTGCTTGAGTCTTGTCAACCCTGACACATAATCGCAACAGTGTATGAATTATGATACCGATATTTGACAATGGGTCTTTGACAGAAATAAACCACAAGGTTTCTACAAATAGTCTCAGACAGAACCTGTTGTCCAGAGGTTACAGACAGAACCTATTATCCAGAGGTTACAGACAGAACCTATTGTCCAGAGGTTAGAGACAGAACCTATTGTCCAGAGGTTACAGACAGAATCTATTCTCCAGAGGTTACAGACATAACCTATTGTCCAGAGGTTACAGACATAACCTATTCTCCAGAGGTTACAGACAGAACCTATTCTCCAGAGGTTATAGACAGAACCTATTCTCCAGAGGTTATAGACAGAACCTATTCTCCAGAGGTTATAGACAGAACCTATTCTCCAGAGGTTATAGACAGAACCTATTCTCCAGAGGTTATAGACAGAACCTATTGTCCAGAGGTTACAGACAGAACCTATTCTCCAGATGTTACAGACATAACCTATTCTCCAGAGGTTAAAGACAGAACCTATTTTCCAGAGGTTACAGACAGAACCTATTCTCCAGAGGTTATAGACAGAACCTGTTGTCCAGAGGTTACAGACATAACCTATTCTCCAGAGGTTACAGACAGAACCTATTGTCCAGAGGTCAGTCTCTTTGTTTCTCTTTCTCCACACACAAACCTATCCTCTTCACTGCAAAAACATATCTGGCATACCCCATAACACACCAAAACAATCAGCTTGGTAGATGGTTTCATATTCTTTCGCTGCAGGGTGCCAGCTGGGTCCATGAATCTATCTAAATGTAACATGTGAGAAAATCTCCACATGAATATCTGGACTGGGAAAGAGAGAGGAAAAGAAGAGAGTGAGTGAGAGAGAGAGAGAGAGAGAGAGAGAGAGAGAGAGAGAGAGAGAGAGAGAGAGAGAGAGAGAGAGCTAGAGAGAGAGAGAGAGAGACATGACTTATCTCTGGAACAAGGGGTCCTCATGTGCTGCACAGCTTAGTATGCAAGCCTGATGGAATCTGATACACACATACACACAAACACACAGTTCACTGCTGGAATCTGGAATGTGGGATCTGATGTTGGAAGTGATAGCTACTGTCTGTGTAATATTTAGGGCCTACGCAGGGAATCTTTGGCAAGCAATGAAAGAGAATGGAGGAGCCGACAGACAGAGAGAGAGAGAGAGAGAGAGAGAGAGAGAGAGAGCGAGAGAGAGAGAGGGCGGGGGAGATGTGGCCCCCTCTTCTGCTCCTCCTCTCTCACACACACACACACAGATTAAGAGAGAGACACACACACACATACACACACATACACACACTGCTAACACAAGAGACAGTTGTTTCTGGCTGCCCCGATGCATGTCATGGCTGTCAGGCCAAATCCCATGAATTATGGCTCCTCCAGATGTAAGATATTTCTAAGCTGCCTGCGGTCTGTGGTGTTAGGGAAGAAGAGAGAGAGAGAGAGAGAGAGAGAGAGAGAGAGAGAGAGAGAGAGAGAGAGAGAGAGAGAGAGAGAGAGAGAGAGAGAGAGAGCGAGAGAGTGAGCGAGAGAGAGAGAGAGAGAGAGAGAGAGAGAGAGAGAGAGAGAGAGAACCCCCCCCCCGGAAAAACAGAGAGAAAATAGAGAGAAAAATAGGGGGAAAGCAGAGTTTAAGTGTAATCCATAATCTTTTTCCGTTTTTTGTTTTTGGTCTGTCTGATCTTTGTTTTTGACAAATCTGCCATTTCACACCAATTAAGACCACAATAAATTAACATTGTCGTCTTTGGAATTAGATAGTGAATATAGATTTTTTTTTTTAGATCAGCTTAATATTGCAGATAGATTATAACTTCCATCAATGTAATTGTCTGCATCACTTCCAATCCCCCATGTTTAAAAAAAATATATATATATATATACACATACACATACACACATACATACACATATACATATACATATACACACATACACACACACATACACACCCACATACATATATACATACATACATACACATACATATCCTTTAAAAAAAAATATATATTCCCCTTTATTACTTTCCAACCCCGCCACCCTTTCCCCACTTGGAGTAAACTAGTGAACAAAAACGCCTAGGCCTCTACTTCCAGCCCATACCCACTATCTACATTTTATGGACACAATCCATTTTACAGTAATTACATTTTGTTTGTTCTTTCTCCTGAACTTCTTCTACTCTCAACCGCTCCGATCATTTTCATGATGTCCATCCGGTTTGCTTCTATATGCCATATCTTTCTAACTGTGCTCCTTCACAAAAGCTCCCAACCTACACAACCTACCCAAGACACAGCGTGCCTACATTATTAGTTATCTTGTTATTGTTTGTTGTTAGTTGTTATTAGTCCCATCCTTCAATTCCATTCAACACCTCCCATCTATCTTTTAACACCATCCATATAGGATTTCTATTTGCCATATATATTTCAACTGTACTGTGATGTCTTACAAAAGTTCTGAACCTTTCTATTCTCATTGTTTCTACAGATTGTGAATTGAAAATAACATTTTTGCTAATAGTATTATTATGTTATTGATCGATTGACTATGACTTTTCAGATCACCCAGTAGTGCTATCTGCAGGGTTAGCTCCAGGTAAATATTGCAATCCTTTAGCCATTCCTGGACCTGTGTCCAAAAGCAAGCTACAAATGGACAGTACCAAAACAAATGATCTAATGTCTCTTCGCAGCAAAATCTGCAGAGCTGGGAAGATTGTATCCCCCATATAAATAACATTGTATTGGTAGCAAGAATTGAATATAATAATTTAAATTGAAAGATTCTAAGTTTTGAATCCGGTGTCGTTTTGCGTATCAGTTCATAAACACTATGCCATGGGATCGTTACGTCAAAAATCTCTTCCCAACTATTTTGCAATCTATATGGGACGGCTGTCAACCCTTTGGTCCTTAAATGAAACTGATATACTTTTTTATTTATCACAGTTTTCCTTAACCAATTATGTTCTTTAATGCAAGGCCGACAGACAAGTTCATTACTTTCTCCTCCTTCCACTTTCCTCTTCCATTATTGTGGTAAGGCTGCAATTATTTGGTTGTATTTTTGGGTAGAGCAGACATTTCCATATGTTTTTGTGAGCTGCATGTGCGACATAACTCCACCAGTCCTACCGATGATATCATTTACAAAGATTATACTTTTTTATTTTTTATTTTTTATTTTTAAAGTTCTTTTGTCAATTAGTATATTTGAGTTTAACCACAGTATTTGTTGCATTATTTGTTCTGTCGTTTCTGGAGGATTAAATTGAAATTGCAACCAACTTTCTATGGCTTGTTTTAGAAATAGTGATATCTGGGAGATGACTTCCTTTTCAAATAACTGAAAGTGAGTGGTTGTAATCTGAATAAAGGGAAAAAGGCCATTCTTGAACTTTGGATGAGACAATCTTACTAATTTGCTAGAGAACCAGTTCGGATTTAAGAATAAGTTTTGTATGACTGAAGCTTTTAGTGATAGGTCTAATGCTTTAATATTTAATCATTTCTGTCCTCCGAATTCATATTCATTATATAAATAGGCCCGTTTAATTTTGTCTGGCTTGCCGTTCCAAATAAAATGGAATATTTTTTCTCATATAATTTAAAAAACTGTTCGCTAGGCGTAGGCAAGACCATAATCAAATAGGTAAACTGGGATAATACTAAAGAGTTAATCAGGGTGATTTTTCCACAAATTGACAGCCACCCACTTTTCCATGGTAGCAAGATCTTATCTATTTTTGCTAACCTTCTATTATAATTTATTGAAGTGAGATAATTTATTTCCTTTGGGATATGTATTCCGAGTATATCCACATCAGCATCAGACCATTTTATTGGTAAACTACATGGCAATGTAAAAATTGTATTTTTTATTGATCCAATACGTAATATAGTACATTTGTCATAATTTGGTTGTAATCCAGAGAGGTTAGAAAATGTATCTAGATCCTCTATGAGGCTGTGGAGTAATTTTAGTTGTGGATTTAAAAGAAAACATTAATCATCAGCATACAATGACACCTTTGTTTTTAAGCCCTGGATTTCTAATCCCCTGATATTATTGTTGGATCTGATTTTAATAGCTAACATCTCGATGGCCACAATAAATAGATATGCCGATAGTGGACAACCTTGTTTCACTCCTCTTGACAGTTTAAAACTTTCTGAGAAATAGCCATTATTTACTATTTTACACCTAGGGTTACTATACATGATTTTGACCCATTTTATAAGAGATTCACCAAAATTGAAATACTCCAGGCATTTATATATATAAACCCCAGTCGTACTTTATCAAATGCCTTTTCGAAGTCTGCTATGAATAGCAGGCCTGGTTTCTCAGATTTTCCATAATGTTCTATTGTTTCCAATACTTGCCTTATATTATCTCCAATGTGTCTTCCATGTAAAAAAAACTGTCTGATTAGAATGAATAATATCCGACAATACTTTTTTAATTCTATGCGCTATACATTTTGCTAGAATTTTTGCATCACAACACTGAAGTGCAAGGGGCCTCCAATTTTTTTAATGGACTGGATCTTTATATTTTCCACTTGTATCCTGTTTCAGTAATAATGAGATCTTCTTCTTGAGTGTCAGATAATCTACCATTTACATAGGAGTGGTTAAAACATGCTAATAACGGTCCTCTTAGTATATCAAAAAGGTTTGGTATACTTCGACTGGTATGCCATCCAACCCTGGAGTTTTCCCAGACTTAAAATCTTTAATTGCATCCAGAAGTTCCTCCTCTGTAATTTCACCTTCACATGAGTCTTTCTGTTTGGCTGTTAATTTTACATTATCAATAGAAAAAAATCTCTACAATTAGCTTCAGTTAGAGGAGATGGAGGCGACTGAAACGAAAACATATGCTTAAAGTACCTTGTTTCCTCCTTCAAAATATCATTTGGTGAATCATGGGTTACTCCGTCAATTGTAACCAGTTTCATTAAATTATTTTTGGTAGCATTCCTATGTTGAAGATTAAAAAATAATTTGATAGTGAATGAGTTTGGTTAGCTGATTATATGTAAATGGCTAACAAAAAATAGGCAACTGATCACAAAATGGAATGTATTACATAATTTGTATTATTTATTTAGAACAAATATTATTACACTTTTTTTCACAATTCTTTTTTAATTTCCACAAATCTAGCTTTGTTAAAGGTGCAATCTATGATTGCTACATACCTTTTTGGACTTTTAAATTAATTATATAAGCCAATTCATTCTTGAAGAATATAACTTATTAGGGTCGTTCCACGAAATGAGTCCCTTTTGGGTAGTGTAACTTGATGAAAAAAAACGTTTGATTTCAACTAATTTAACATTCTGTCATGAAGAGCACATGTACAACTTAATGAAAGACATGTTTTTCCATATCAAAAGTGCAAAATAAAGTAACAGGGTTGATCGCAAAGCGTCTATCATAGTCCAAAACATGTACGTGTACACAGCAGTGTGCTAGAATATTGCGCCGTTGGCTTTCATACTTTTAGAATTCTCAGCGTAGCTCAAACACTAGCAAAGGTGCATAAAGATAGTGACCCCCATGTACTTACCACAAACGCCTAGCGCTTTCCATTGCTCTTTTTTTGTATTGGCATTAGCACAGTATACATGATCCCAATTCTAGCGTTCTGGCTGTGTGTCCCCCACGGATGATGGTGTCAGAGCCGCAGAGCTATGTCTCAATGGTACGCCGGATTATCGCGTCTCAGCGTCTGTGGACTATGATTTAACAGGGCTGACGATTTCATCTTAAGGCCGGGGTTACACAAATCAACTTTCAAGCAATTTTTGTTGCAGTTACAGGTTGCAAGTGGCATCATCTCAAGCAACTTTGCTGCTACATGAAGCAACTCAAATGTGATTAAAATGGCATGCAACAGACAATTAAATTGAAGCTGCTTGTTTGAGAATTTTAAATAATTCTATAAATTCAAAAGGACATTGCAAACACCAAAACAGCTAGCTAGCTAGCCAAACAACAACACAGCTAGCTAGCTAGCCAAATACCAACACAGCTAGCTAGCTAGTCAAACACCAACACAGCCAGCTAGCTAGCCAAAATGGCATTGCAAAACCTTAATGTTGAGTTAGATATCAACACTCAGAAAGCAACCCCGATCTCTGTTTCAGTCCCTCAGTTCATTTAGCTCATTAGTCATTGGTAACCAGACAGTTTATTTGAAAAAATGAAAGCATTACACCCTCTGATGTAGCAGTTACAAAATGAATACCTGTAACCCTAGATGCCTCTCTCTAGCCATCTCCTACAGCACAGGGGGATGTGGCTGTCTCTGTTAACCATGCTAATTACATTTAAAGTCACTAAAACCCTCTAATAATTACTGTTACCCTGAGATAGAGAAGAGTGAGAGCGAGAGAGAGAGAGAGAGAGAGAGAGAGAGAGAGAGAGAGAGAGAGAGAGAGAGAGAGAGAGAGAGAGAGAGAGAGAGAGAGAATGAGAGAGAGAGAAAGCGATAGAGAATGAGAGAGAGAGAGAGAGAATGAGAGAGAGAGAGAGAGAGAGAGAGAGAGAGCGATAGAGAATGAGAGAGAGAGAGAATGAGAGAGAGAGAGAGAGAGAGAGAGAGAGAGAGAGAGAGGGAGAGAGAGAGAGAGAGAGAGAGAGGGAGAAAGAGAGAGAGAGAGACGAGAGAGAGTTCAGTACAGTCATTAATAAAAACATCGCTCTATCCATTGATCATTGTGAATAACAATCCACCTGAAGGATATTTACTTCTAACAAATAACTACCTCTCAACCCAGCACTGCCCCACCAAGAACAGAGACAGAGGCATCACATTATTGTTGAGAGTGCAGTAATGGCCAAATTCAATATCTATAATGTACAATGCATTCAGAAAGTATTCAGACCCCTTGACTTTTTCCACATTTTGTTACGTTACAGCCTTCTTCTAAAAATGATTAAATTGTTTGTTTTTTCTCATCAATCTACACACAATACCCCATAATGATGAAGCGAAAACAGGTTTTTATTAATGTTTGCAAATTTAAAAACACCTTATTTACTTAACTGTTCAGACCCTTTGCTATGAGACTAGAAATTGAGCTCAGGCGCATCCTGTTTCCATTGATCATCCTTGATATGTTTCTACAACTTGATTGGAGTCCACCTGTGGTAAATTAAATTGATTGGACATGATTTGGGAAAGGCACACACCTGTCTATATAAGGTCCCACAGTTGACAGTGCATGTCAGAGCAAAAACAAAGCCATGAGGTCGAAGGAATTGTATTGTGTCGAGGCACAGATCTGGGGAAAGGTACCCAAAAATGTCTGCAGCATTCTTAAATGGAAGAAGTTTAGAACCACCAATACACTTCCTAGAGCTGGCCGGCCAGCCAAACTGAGCAATCGGGGGAGAAGGGCCTTGGTCAGGGAGGTGACCAAGAACCCGATGGTCACTCTGACAGAGCTCTAGAGTTCCTCTGTGGAGATGGGAGAACTTTCCAGAAGGACAACCATCTCTGCAGCACTCCACCAATCAGGTCTTTATGGTAGAGTGGCCAGATGGAAGCCACTCCTCAGTAAAAGGCACATGACAGCCCGCTTGGAGTTTGCCAAAAGGCACCTAAAGACTCTCAGTCCATGAGAAACAAGATTCTCTGGTCTGATGAAACCAAGATTGAACTCTTTGGCCTGAATGCCAAGCGTCACGTCTGGAGGAACACTGGCACCATCCCTACAGTGAAGCATGGTGGTGGCAGCATCATGCTGTGGGGATGTTTTTCAGCTGCAGGGACTGGGAGATTTGTCAGGATCGAAGGAAAGATGAATGGAGCAAAGTACAGAGAGATCCTTGATGAAAACCTGCTCCAGAGCGCTCAGGACCTCAGACTGGGGGGCGAAGGTTCACCTTCCAACAGGACAACGACTCTAAGCACACAGCCAAGAGAACACAGGAGTGGCTTCGGGACAAGTCTCTGAATGTCCTTGAGTGGCCCAGCCAGAGCCCAGACTTGAACCCGACCGAACATCTCTGGAGCGACCTGAAAATAGCTGTGCAGCGACGCTCCCCTTCCAACCTGACAGAGCTTGAGAGAATCTGCAGAGAAGAATGGGAGAAACTCCCCAAATACAGGTGTGCCAAGCTTGTAGCGTCATACCCAAGAAGACTCAAGGCTGTAATCGCTGCCAAAGGTGCTTCAACAAAGTACTGAGTAAAGGCTCTGAATGCTTATGTAAATGTAATATTTCCGTATTTTATTTGTTATAAATTTGAAAAAGAATTGAAAAACCTGTTTTTGCTTTGTCATTGTGGGGTATTGTGTGTAGGTTGATGAGGGAAAAAACTATTGAATCTATTTTAGAGTAAAGCTGTAACGTAACAAAATGTGGGAAAAGTCAAGGGGTCTGAATACTTTTCGAATGCACTTTTCATGTCACAAACATTATGTCAGTTATTTATGGAAAGAGAGAAAGAGAGAATGAGAGCGAACAACAACAAAAAACTCTCCACCAACTTAAATGGCAAGCCATGGTTATCAGTCAGCGTTATCGCCACAGCAGGCTGTTTCACAGGATATTCTTCCTCTGGAATAGAGAACTAATCAGAAAGAGGAATAAAAGTGTCCTGACGTATCCATTACTCGACAACATGTGGCTGTGATTGATGCAAGTCAACTCTGTCAAAAAGAGGTCATCCCTGCATGAAACTGGGCACGCTTTAATTAATTAATCTATCTCTATCTCTCTCTCTCTCTCTCACCACTAACATAACCAGTCATTTTGTTTAGCGTAAGGTAAGGTAGTGATTACCAGTTGTAGAGGGCCAATCCCTTTGTGTTTTCATGGGACTTCCAAACATTGTTCTTTCTGTTGCATTGGAGCTCAGACGCCTAACACTCATTTCTGTCACAAAGGTCAACAACAATAATCCTTAAAAGCTCAAATAACTATCGTTGCCATATGGAAATGTAAGTTGGAACATTTTAGAGTTAATTATGCCATATGTTTATTCTAGGGTTTTGGCATGTTTGCTTTCTAAGAAAAGAACAGAGAAAAAAATATGTAGGTCCGACAGAAATGCTCTCAAGTTCTGTTTTTAAATGTAGCCTGTCTTTCTAAAACTAAAACTTGCCCTTTAGAGAATAGCAATATAATATTCACTTATCTCTATTGGAATTAAAACCCAAGCTTTCCTTTTTCAACTGTTTTGGAGTATTTTTATTTTTACAATTCAATAAATAATATAATTAGAAGTCCATCATGATTCCACACTATTCTTTGTACTTCTCGAAGGGTTAAAAAGAAGAAGAAACCTAGTGAAAATCTCCAAGACTGTCTGTGCCATTCATCGGAAAGGAGAAGATTCTACCTCTGAAATATTCCCTGCCATTAACATTCCGACAGTATCATTAACTTTGAGACACAATTTGCTCTGCTTTCTGAAACCAGAGCAGAGGGGGCGAAGAGGAGAGGAGACAGTATCATGTTGCATCCTGACACACATTAAATCTTCCTCGCAACAACCCTCTTCATGGATGCTGGGATAGCTGCAGATGAGGGATCATAATTTGAGCCAGTTTTCTACAGCAGGAAAATAATCCTGCAGCAACAGGAAATGTGAATTTTTATATGGATTATAATTTATGGACATTTTTTGTAGGGGTTGACAGATTTTTTGTTTTTGCAAAACAGATCTGACATTTTAAAGTGAAAATAACAAACTTCACAAGCCTTTTTCAAATACATAGCCAGGTCACCCGTGATATAAGTCAGTTTTCAACGTCCATCTATGTCTGAGGACGTCGGAAGATGATGTAGAAACCGGCCACTAGGGGCAACTGTGAGCACTGTTACCTTCAACTAGGTTTCGGTTTTGGTAGGGCGTTGTGGACGGGGATGGCGGATCAGCGTAAGCATCTGCCTCTGAGTCCAAAGGTTTCATGTTGAACTCCTGTGATAGAAAGTTGTTTTTTATATTTTTGTTTTAAGCCGATCAACCTTAACCCTTACTTTAACCATTCAGAGTTAATACCTAACCTTAAGATTTCGGAGTTAATGCCTAAACGTAACCCTAACCTTAAAAACGTAACCTTAAACACTTTGAAATTTGACGTTTACAACAACTTCTAAATTTGACGTTTGAGAAGCATGGATGAACGTCTAATTCTGACGTGAGTCTGTGAGCGCTGGTTGCAAATACACAACTAAGTTTGCATTTCCTGCTGTGCAGGAAAATTCTCAGCAACAAAAGAGTGATCAAATTAAAATCCTACACCTGTACACACTATAAGCCACCAGGACAAGCTGTCAGTTACTGTCCTTTTTTTCTCTCTAGTTAGCTACAGACAGACAGCTATTTTGTTAGTTATCAACTAATCCCACAACCTCTATCAGTCTGTAAATTGAATGTGAACTGACCCAAAACAACATTTAATACAAAGCTGTGTACCAGTCAAGCATGTAGGCTTCCTTAACCACTACTTAAGCGTTGGTAAAGTAGATCCCCATCTCCTATTGCCATCTCCTCTAAGCTTCTCTGCTGTTGGCTGTCAGACACTGCTAATGAGCTTCATCACAATAATTAGCTGAGCATTTAGAGGTGTGGGTCCGTACGAGCTGGTGTGTGTGTGTGTTTGTGTGTGTTTGTTTGTGTGTGTGTGTGTGTGTGTGCGTGTTTGCTTCTGTGTGTGTCCGTGTGTTTCTGTGTGGGGGAAACATTTTTAACACAATTAGCTAAGCATCTAGACATCGTAATCGCTGCCATTCGATCCAGAGAGCTCAAGTTGCACCACTGATTATCCATTTAGTGGGAGCAGAGTATAGATTATTGCACTCCCAGGCTCTTCCCTTAGATGTAGGGAACAGGTTATTAGCTCCTTAACACACACAGACAGCAGTATTGAGTAGCACCTAATAGCTGCTTTTCCTTTAAGGCTGAGGAGTTAAGTTGCCTTTCAAATCAGATGTGTTCCAGTAAGTCTTCAGGTTTTAATAATGGGGTTTCTTAATGAACCACAAGCTAAGACCAGCTGTCTGTCTCATGTAAATGCAATGAACAAAAGGCCTACAACTTTCTGAATTTGAAGTTGTGCTGTTATATATTTGCAGCGCATTCGGAATGTATTAGGACCCCTTCACTTTTTCCACTTTTTCTTAAGTTTTGTTTTTCCCCTCATCAATCTACGCACAATACCCCATAATGACGAAGCAAAAACATGTTTTTAGAATTTCTTTCACATTTATTAAACTTAAAATACTGAAATATTGCATTTACATAAGTATTCAGACCCTTTACTCAGTACTTTGTTGAAGCACCTTTGGCAGCAATTACAGCCTTGAGTCTTCTTGGGTATGACGCTACAAGCTTGGCACACCTGTATTTGGGGAGTTTCTCCCATTCTTTTCTGGAGATCCTCTCATGCTCTGTCAGGTTGGATGGGGAGCGTCGCTGCACAGCTACTTTCAGGTCTCTCCAGAGATGTTCGATCGGGTTCAAGTCCGGACTCTGGCTGGGCCACTCAAGGACATTCAGAGACTTGTCCTGAAGCCACTCCTGCGTTGTCTTGGCTGTGTGCTTAGGGTCGTTGTCCTGTTGGAAGATGAACCTTCGCCCTAGTCTGAGGTCCAGAGCTCTCTGGAGCAGGTTGTCCTTCTGGAAGGTTCTCCCATCTCCACAGAGGAACTCTGGAGGTCTGTCAGAGTGACCATCGGGTTCTTGGTCACCTCCCTGACCAAGGCCCTTCTCCCCCGATTGCTCAGTTTGGCCGTGCGGCCAGCTCTAGGAAGAGTCTTGGTGGTTCCAAACTTCTTCCATTTAAGAATGATGGAGGCCACTGTGTTTTTGGGGACCTTCAGTGCTGCAGACATTTTCGGTACCTTTCCCCAGATCTGTGCCTCGACACAATTCTGTCTCGGAGCTCTGCGGACAATTCCTTCGACCTCATGACTTGGGGACCTTATATAGACATGTGTGTGCCTTTCCAAATCATGTCCAATCAATTGAATTTACCACAGGTGGACTCCAATCAAGTTGTAAAAACATCTGAAGGACGATCAATGGAAACAGGATGCACCTGACCTCAATTTCGAGTCTCATAGCAAAGGGTCTGAATACTTATGTAAATAAGTATTTATGTTTTTAAATTTTAATACTTATGCAAAATTTTCGAAAAACCTATTTTCGCCTTGTCATTATGGGGTACTGTCTGTAGATTGATGAGGATTTATATTTAATCAATTTTAGAATAAGGCTGTAACGTAACAAAATGTGGAAAAAGTCAAGGGGTCTGAATACTTTCCAAATGCACTCTATGTGTATTTCCTTGTATCTCACACACGCTTTTTGTTGAATCTTCTGGCGTAGTTTTGAGATTTATATTTTGGCACCTCTCCTCTCCTCTCCTCTCCTCTCCTCTCCTCTCCTCTCCTCTCCTCTCCTCTCCTCTCCTCTCCTCTCCTCTCCTCTCCTCTCCTCTCCTCTCCTCTCCTCTCCTCTCCTCTCCTTCCCTCCCCTCCTAGTCTAGCTTGGCTGTGACTATATTATTTATTTGTTGTCATGGTGCTAAGCCCATCACAGTTGTCTGGGCAACATGTGTCGTTCCTCATGAAAAGACCATAAATGTAATGTAACGACGGATCTGTCTGAAAACAGGAAGCCCGTGCCAAGAATGAGCACCACTGGATATTCCATTTTGCGTTATATCTCATATCAGGCCTCTTTTCTTTAAACCCTCTGGGGTCAAGTGTTAGTGTGTGTGTGTGGCTGTCTGCGTGTTTGCATGAGTGTGTGTTCACTGTTAGCTGTTGTTTACAAAGTATGTGACAAATACAATTGATTTGATTTTGATTCCAGGTGCATGCTAACCACAACACCGTGTCAATGAGTACATTCAGCCCCTTCTCCCTTCTCCCCTCAGTCTCCTGTAGGTGTGTCACATTTGACCCATGGTCCACTCTCTCTGAGCCTGTTGGACTAGATTTATCCAACAGGGCTAAAACGGAACAGACAGTGGATGTCTTGTACATTAGTTTAACATCACCTCAGATGTTCTGTAGGCAGACATCATTTATTGCTTCTCAGGTAGGTGAAGCTGTAGCCAGTTAGAAAGGTTTCGTAGATGTCAGGTATTTGTTAAAATAGTTATGTAGTTGTAATGTACTTTTCAATAAGTGTTTTTATATTTTTTATGGGGGGGGGGGGGTGCTCAGTTTAATACTTTAACAATATAAAGCTTTCTTACTTAATTATTCTCTTCTATATACTAAAAAGTAATAACAAGTTGTATTTTATCTGCTCTGAACTTATATCAGTGAATCAAACTGTGTAATTATTTAGTCTAAAACACACTTTCAATCCCACACCACAAACTGGGCCCAACGAGAGTCCTAGTCTAGGGGCGCTCGTTCCCGCCCTCGCTCCCTCG
Source organism: Coregonus lavaretus (assembly GCF_964263955.1). Classification (NCBI taxonomy): domain Eukaryota; kingdom Metazoa; phylum Chordata; class Actinopteri; order Salmoniformes; family Salmonidae; genus Coregonus; species Coregonus lavaretus. The sequence continues at coordinate 52,492 of NW_028159974.1, forward strand.
CTCGGCATTTCAAAAACCCCAATGATTTCATATATTCTAATACTCGCGGGCACTCCCCTTCATATTTATTGTGCGAATGAGAATTTATGATGAGTAAATTTGAATTCTTCATGTGTAGTGCCAGGGGGGTTTGCTGTTTACACCCGGGCCGGGCTGGGACGGTTTGCCTTATTGATTAAAGAGAGAGAGGGCCCTATGTATGCCCCATTTCAAAGGGAAGGCGAGCTCCCGCCACACAACTTCTGAGAATGAATTTGCCCCTGCATGAGGCTTCATGAGAAACACATGTCCAAACACAGCCTGCAGGTAACAGGATCACACTGCAGAACACATACACACACATGGGCACATACACACACATAAATATACACGCACACACAAACAGCTGGGTGCACACATACATTCACACAGACAGACACACACACACACACACACACACACACTGCTCCAGGTAACAGGATCACACTCCTCGTCTGATGAAAGAAGACTGGGCCATCTACAGATGTAGGATTCAGGAGAACCTTGCAGGAGGAAATGTACAACTTGTAGTGTATTTGAGGTTTAAAAAGATTCTGAAGTTTGTAATTTCCACTTTGACATTTCAGACTTGATTTTCCATTACGAAAAATGTATCAACCCCTACAAAAATTTAAAATAATTGACATTTTCTGTTTCTGCAGGGTTCTTTTCCTGCTGTAGAAAACTGGCTAAAATTAAGATCCTACATCTGTATGCATCCACTCTCACACACTCACACACACACACACACACACACACACACACACACACACACACACACATCAATACACACACTAACATGAAAAAACAACCCATTCTTTCCCAAAAAAGGAATACAAAAATCACTCTTCGTTCAAAGAAACAACTCAAACTGTGTCATCTTGGCAGCTGTCACACACAAATATTCACTCATAACCAAACTACACTCTTAGAAAAAAGGGTTCCAAAACATTTTCTCTGGCTGTCCCCATTGGAGAACCCTATTTGGTTCCAGGTAGAACCCTTTTTGGTTCCAGTTAGAACTCTTTTGGGTTCCATGTAGAACCCTTTACACAGAGGGTTCTACATGGAACCCAAAATAGTTATACTTGGAACATAAAGGGTTCTACCTGGAACCAAAAAGGATTCTTCAAAGGGTTCTCCTATGGGGACAGCCGAAGAATCCTTTTAGGTTCTAGATGGCACCGTTTTTTGTACAGCTCTCTTCCAAAATAGACGATCGGCTTTCTATAACCATACAACTAAAGGTTATAAAACCTTTACTCATCCCACAAATAATAGTCTTAACTTGATTTAAACATTTTTTTTAAATGATAACATACAAATCTAAAAGATGACTCCTATTTCATGAATAATTACTCTCTCATATATGTGAGATATATGCAATAACATATTCATTATAGACAATATACACAATATATTTGATATATATGTGAAAATGTGCAATATAGTCCTAAATCTTCAACAGTAAAATCAGACCAGTTTGTGAAGCTCCAGCTGAGATGTGAAAAGCTTCCTGTGTATTGTATTATGGGATGTCCAGCACTTAGAGAGAGAGTCTCATATTACTGGTCCAACACCCGTGCTAATACATCATCATGACTCAGGACTGACAACACATCTGCCTGCCAACAGAGTTAGGGAGAAGACACAATGAGAGACAGGAGGAGGGATTGAGAGAGACAGAGTTAGGGAGAAGACACAATGAGAGACAGAAGGAGGGATCGAGAGAGACAGAGTTAGGGAGAAGACACAATGAGAAACAGGAGGAGGGATCGAGAGAGACAGAGTTAGGGAGAAGACACAATGAGAGACAGGAGGAGGGATCGAGAGAGACAGAGTTAGGGAGAAGACACAATGAGAAACAGGAGGAGGGATCGAGAGAGACAGAGTTAGGGAGAAGACACAATGAGAAACAGGAGGAGGGATCGAGAGAGACAGAGTTAGGGAGAAGACACAATGAGAAACAGAGAGGGGGCAAAGACAAAAAGAATGAGGGAGAGAGGAAGTGAGAAGAGATTAAGAGAGAGAAAGAGCGTTCGAACACTGCTAACCTTAAGACCATCGGAAGGTTTATATGTTATTCCACAACCCTGGCGTTGCAAGCGCCATGCTCTACCAACTGAGCTACGGGAGGCCTCCCCTTTTCTCTTTGTGGGGTGATGAAGGTTGATGTTTTGGCTTCCAGATGCGTAGTTAGATGACAGAGAGAAAGCCAAGCAGGTGGAATATTTACGTTGGTAAATTGGGAGGAGTAGAGATGAGGGGAGGAGGATGTAGAATGAATTGAGACATGTTCAAGGGGGTTTAGGGTTAGATATTTAAGGGTGAGATATGTAAAATAAAAACTACATCAAATAAAAATGCTTATGAATTTAAAGATTAACTTTGCTGGTAGTGACAATGCTCAGGAGTTAAAGGGATAATCCACCCCAAACCACTAATATGTGTTAAATAGTGTTAAATAACATTAATATGTGGGTGATTCTGGGAGAGGAACGTTACTGGGAGAGCTCTCTTTCAAGGAGTGAACTGGAGTCAGTTGGGCACTAGCTCAAAGACTGAACAGTAGCATGAATTTTGTGAACAAGAAGTACAACATTGCATATACATTTCAAGATGTGAGATAATGAACTTGTTCTCTGTAATATCGTATTGCTTTGGAATCGAGACATTACATTCTTTAGAGGAAAATAGACAGCTTTCTCGACTCATACCCTGACTTTGAGAAGGGATTGCTTGACGATTAGCTTAGCAACCTCGTAACGCAGCATGACAACGTGAATGCGATGGGTCAACAGTCAGTTGGGGGGGGCGTTTCTCCATTCATTGCCCAATGGGATTCCTATCTCCTCCTTTCTGTATTATCTTTGTTTCCACAGACACAGGGCACATTGTGACATGGTATTTGAACAAGACAACAGAGTTGAATAATTTGGTACACTGTTTAGATTGAGCACATTTAAGCGAAATATATACTTTGTCATGATGATATAAACGGATGTTCTAGAAAAGTATGCCCATCTATTGGCTGATTGGGCGATCTGGAGTGCAGGTAATTGTTTTAAAAGCGTTGTGAAATGTGATAGTGTGTTCTCTCCTATCTCCATTGACAAGAATAATGTAGCTATGACGCATTCTTACACGATTCCAGATTTTCACAGACGGATTACTTAGAAGTTAAATCATCAGGGAAAAAACATTTTACCCACTGACAGAACATAGGCTTACGCCAAACTGACAGGAGTTTTTATTTCTGGGGATGGATTATCCCTTTAAGGCCTGTTCTGCCTATGTTGAATTAAGGCCTGTTCTACTTGGGTTGAATTAAGGCCTGTTCTACTTGGGTTGTAGTAAGGCCTGTTCTGCCTGGGTTGAATTAAGGCCTGTTTTACCTGGGTTGAATTAAGGCCTGTTCTGCCTGGGTTGTATTTAGGCCTGTTTTACCGGGTTGAATTAAGGCCTGTTCTGCCTGGGTTGTATTTAGGCCTGTTCTGCCTGGGTTGAATTAAGGCCTGTTCTGCCTAGGTTGAATTAAGGCCTGTTCTGCCTGGGTTGTATTTAGGTCTGTTCTGCCTGGGTTGAATTAAGGTCTGTTCTGCCTGGGTTGTATTAAGGCCTGTTCTACTTGGGTTGAATTAAGGCCTGTTCTGCCTGGGTTGTATTAAGGCCTGATCTGCCTGGGTTGAATTAAGGCCTGTTCTGCCTGGTTTGTATTAAGTTCTGCCTTGGTTGTATTAAGGCCTGTTCTGCCTGGGTTGTATTAAGGCCTGTTCTGCCTGGGTTGTATTAAGGCCTGTTCTGCCTGGGTTGTATTAAGGCATGTTCTGCCTGGGTTGTATTAAGGCCTGTTCTGCCTGGTTTGTATTAAGGCCTGTTCTACTTGGGTTGTATTCTCGTAAAAACCTCTGAATAGCTGTTGAACAGGTGTTGCAGTAGCCCCTTATAGAAGCCCCCATTCCCCACCCACCATCCCCCCACCCCCCACACCACCCCCTCTCTGGTCTTATGAAGATAAATATAGCGCTGGGCAGATTTTCCCCCTGCCCCCACACATTGGGACACACATTCATCTTACCTCACTGGCTGTTTTGAGGGGCTGCAGGTAAGGGGGGGGGGTTAGAATCAGGGGGTGTACGCTCCTTCCAGACCCTCCAATGTAAGGAAATGTATGTGCATGTTTTAAGTGGGGGTACATTTATTTTTCCTTCAGACCCCAGCCCAGTCGCTGATAGCCCTGTAGATGGTTGATGGATGGATGCAGAGAGAGAGATGCAATTAACCCCTACATGCATGGATGTATTTGGTCCCCATCTCTGAATGCAGGATTCATGCGCATACAAAACGTAATCCATAGTTTTACATAATGGCACACAGACATATACATACAGCGATGAGGATAACACGCATCATCTGAGCTCTGTGTGGCTAGAGAGAAGAGAGAAGAGATATCTGAGAGAGAGAAGAGATATCTGAGAGAGAGAGAGAAGAGATATCTGAGAGAGAGAATAGATATCTGAGAGAGAGAAGAGATATCTGAGAGAGAGAAGCTGATATCTGAGAGAGAGCAAGAGAGAGAGAGCGAGAGAGAGAGAGAAGAGATATCTAAGTGAGAGAAGAGATATCTGAGAGAGAGAAGAGATATCTGAGAGAGAACATAGATATCTGAGAGAGAGAAGCGATATCTGAGAGAGCCCTTTTTGGTTGTGAGGTCTGGGGTCCGCTCACCAACCAAGAATTCACAAAATGGGACAAACACCAAATTGAGACTTTGCATGCAGAATTCTTCAAAAACATCCTCCGTGTACAACGTAAAACACCAAATAATGCATGCAGAGCAGAATTAGGCCAATACCCGCTAATTATCAAAATCCAGAAAAGAGCCGTTAAATTCTATAACCACTTAAAAGGAAGCGATTCCCAAACCTTCCATAACAAAGCCATCACCTACAGAGAGATTAACTTGGAGAAGAGTCCCCTAAGTAAGCTGGTTCTGGGGCTCTGTTCACAAACACAAACAGACCCCACAGAGCCCCAGGACAACAACAATAACAACAACAACAACACAATTAGACCCAACCAAATCATGAGAAAACAAAAAGAGAATTACTTGACACATTGGAAAGAACAAACAAAAAAACAGAGCAAACTAGAATGCTATTTGGCCCTAAACAGAGAGTACACAGTGGCAGCATACCTGACCACTGTGACTGACCCAAACTTAAGGAATGCTTTGACTATGGACTCAGTGAGCATAGCCCTGCTATTGAGAAAGGCCGCCGTAGGCAGACCTGCCTCTCAAGAGAAGACAGACTATGTGCACACTGCCCACAAAATGAGCTGCACTTCCTAACCTCCTGCCAAATGTATGACCATATTAGAGACACATATTTCCCTCAGACTACAGCGATCCACAAAGAATTAGAAAACAAACCCAATTTTGATTAACTCCCTTATCTACTGGGTGAAAAACCACAGTGTGCCATCACAGCAGCAAGATTTGTGACCTGTTGCCACAAGAAAAGGGCAACCAGTGAAGAACAAACACCATTGTAAATACAACCCATATTTATGTTTATTTATTTTCCCATCTGTACTTTAACTATTTGCACATTGTTACAACACTATATATACAGTGGGGGAAAAAAGTATTTAGTCAGCCACCAATTGTGCAATTTCTCCCACTTAAAAAGATGAGAGAGGCCTGTAATTTTCATTATAGGTAAACGTCAACTATGACAGACAAAATGAGAAAAATAAATCCAGAAAATCACATTGTAGGATTTTTAATGAATTTATTTGCAAATTATGGTGGAAAATAAGTATTTGGTCAATAACAAAAGTTTCTCAATACTTTGTTATATACCCTTTGTTGGCAATGACACAGGTCAAACGTTTTCTGTAAGTCTTCACAGGGTTTTCACACACTGTTGCTGGTATTTTGGCCCATTCCTCCATGCAGATCTCCTCTAGAGCAGTGATGTTTTGGGGATGTCGCTGGGCAACACGGACTTTCAACTCCCTCCAAAGATTTTCTATGGTGTTGAGATCTGGAGACTGGCTAGGCCACTCCAGGACCTTGAAATGCTTCTTACGAAGCCACTCCGTTGCACAGGCGGTGTGTTTGGGATCATTGTCATGCTGAAAGACCCAACCACATTTCATCTTCAATGCCCTTGCTGATGGAAGGAGGTTTTCACTCAAAATCTCACGATACATGGCCCCATTCATTCTTTCCTTTACACGGATCAGTCGTCCTGGTCCCTTTGCAGAAAAACAGCCCCAAAGCATGATGTTTCCACCCCCATGCTTCACAGTAGGTATGGTGTTCTTTGGATGCAACTCAGCATTCTTTGTCCTCCAAACACGACGAGTTGAGTTTTTACCAAAAAGTTATATTTTGGTTTCATCTGACCATATGACATTCTCCCAATCCTCTTCTGGATCATCCAAATGCACTCTAGCAAACTTCAGACTGGCCTGGATATGTACTGGCTTAAGCAGGGGGACACATCTGGCACTGCAGGATTTGAGTCCCTGGCGGCGTAGTGTGTTACTGATGGTAGGCTTTGTTACTTTGGTCCCAGCTCTCTGCAGGTCATTCACTAGGTCCCCCCGTGTGGTTTTTGCTCACCGTTCTTGTGATAATTTTGACCCCACGGGGTGAGATCTTGCGTGGAGCCCCAGATCGAGGGAGATTATCAGTGGTCTGGTATGTCTTCCATTTCCTAATAATTGCTCCCACAGTTGATTTCTTCAAACCAAGCTGCTTACCTATTGCAGATTCAGTCTTCCCAGCCTGGTGCAGGTCTACAATTTTGTTTCTGGTGTCCTTTGACAGCTCTTTGGTCTTGGCCATAGTGGAGTTTGGAGTGTGACTGTTTGAGGTTCTGGACAGGTGTCTTTTATACTGATAACAAGTTCAAACAGGTGCCATTAATACAGGTAACAAGTGGAGGACAGAGGAGCCTCTTAAAGAAGAAGTTACAGGTCTGTGAGAGCCAGAAATCTTGCTTGTTTGTAGGTGACCAAATACTTATTTCCCACCATAATTTGCAAATAAATTCATTAAAATCCTAAAAAAATAAAATCTCATTTTGTCTGTCATAGTGGACGTGTACCTATGATGAAAAGTACAGGCCTCTCTCATCTTTTTAAGTGGGAGAACTTGCACAATTGGTGGCTGACTAAATACTTTTTTCCCCCACTGTATACATAATATGGCATTTGAAATGTCTTTATTCTTTTGGAACTTCTGAGTGTAATGTTTACTGTTAATATTTATTGTTTATTTCACTTTTATTTACTATCTACTTCACTTGCTTTGGCAATGTTAACATACGTTTCCCATGCCAATAAAGCCCTTAAATTGAATTGAATTGAAATTGAGAGAGAAATAAGAGATAGCTAAGAGAGAGAGGAGATATCTGAGAGAGAGAAGAGATATCTGAGAGAGAAGATATCTGAGAGAGAGAAGATATATCTGAGAGAGACAGAGAGAGAGAAATAAGAGATATATGAGAGAGAGAAGAGATATCTGAGAGAGAAGAAATATCTAAGAGAGAGAAGAGATATCTGAGAGAGAAGAGATATCTGAGCGAGAGAAGAGATATCTGACAGAGAGAAGAGATATCTGAGAGAGAATAGATATCTGAAAGAGAGAGAGAAGAGATATCTGAGAGAGAAAATAGATATCTGAGAGAGAGAGAGAGAGCGAGAGAAAACATATCTGAGAGAGAGAAGAGATATCTGAGAGAGAGAGAGAGAGAGAGAGAGAGAGCGAGAGAGAGAGAGAGAGAGAGATAAGAGATAAGAGATATCTGAGAGAGAAGAGATATCTGAGAGAGAGAAGAGATATCTGAGAGAGAAGGGATATCTGAGTGAGAGAAGAGATATCTGAGAGAGAGAAGAGATATCTTTGAGAGAAGAGATATCTGAGAGAGAAAATATGTATCTGAGAGAGAGAGAGAAGAGATATCTGAGAGAGAGAAAAGTGATATCTGAGAGCGAAAATAGATATCTGAGAGAGAGAGAAGAGATATCTGAGAGAGAGAGAAGAGATATCTGAGAGAGAGAAGAGATATCTGAGAGAAAGAAGAGATATCTGAGAGAGAAGAGATAACTGAGAGAGAAAATAGATATCTGAGAGAGAGAGAGAGAGAGAGAGAGAGAGAGAGAGAGAGAGAGAGAGAGAGAGAGGGAGAGAGAGAAGAGATATCTGAGAGAGAAGAGATATCTGAGAGAGAGAAGAGATATCTGAGAGAGAAAAGAGATATCTGAGAGAGAAGAGATATCTGAGAGAGAAGAGAAACTGAGAGAGAAGAGATATCTAAGAGAGATAAGAGATATCTGAGAGAGAAAAGAGATATCTGAGAGAGAAGAGATATCTGAGCGAGAGAAGAGATATCTGAGAGAGAGAAGAGATATCTGAGAGAGAGAGAAGATATATCTGAGAGAGAAGAGATATCTGAGCGAGAGAAGAGATATCTGAGAGAGAGAATAGATATCTGAGAGAGAGAGAAGAGATATCTGAGAGAGAGAGAAGAGATATATGAGAGAGAAGAGATATCTGAGAGAGAAGAGATATCTGAGAGAGAGAAGAGATATCTGAGAGAGAGAAGAGATATCTGAGAGAGAGAAGAGATATCTGAGAGAAAGAAGAGATATCTGAGAGAGAAGAGATAACTGAGAGAGAAAATAGATATCTGAGAGAGAGAGAGAGAGAGAGAGAGAGAGGGAGAGAGAGAAGAGATATCTGAGAGAGAAGAGATATCTGAGAGAGAGAAGAGATATCTGAGAGAGAAATGAGATATCTGAGAGAGAAGAGATATCTGAGAGAGAAGAGATAACTGAGAGAGAAGAGATATCTAAGAGAGATAGAGATATCTGAGAGAGAGAAGAGATATCTGAGAGAGAAGAGATATCTGAGCGAGAGAAGAGATATCTGAGAGAGAAGAGATATCTGAGAGAGAGAAGAGATATCTTAGAGAGAAGGGATATCTGAGAGAGAGAAGAGATATCTGAGCGAGAGAAGAGATATCTGAGAGAGAGAAGAGATATCTGAGAGAGAGAGAAGATATATATGAGAGAGAAGAGATATCTGAGCGAGAGAAGAGATATCTGAGAGAGAGAATAGATATCTGAGAGAGAGAGAAGAGATATCTGAGAGAGAGAGAAGAGATATAGAGAGAGAAGAGATATCTGAGAGAGAAGAGATATCTGAGAGAGAGAAGAGATATCTGAGAGAGAGAAGAGATATCTGAGAGAGAAAATAGATATCTGAGAGAGAGAGAAGAGATATCTGAGAGAGAGAAAAGGGATATCTGAGAGAGAAGAGATATCTGAGAGAGAGAAGATATATCTGAGAGAGAGACAGAGAGAGAGAGAGAGAGAGAGAGAGAGAGAGAGAGAGAGAGAGAGAGAGAGAGAGAGAGAGAGAGAGAGAGAGAGAGAGAGAGAGAGAGAGAGAGAGAGAGAGAGAGAGATATAGAGAGAGAGAGAGATATCTCTGAGAGAGAGGAGATATCTGAGAGAGATAAGAGATATCTGAGAGAGAAAAGAGATATCTGAGAGAGAGAAGAGATATCTGAGAGAGAAGAGATAACTGAGAGAGAAGAGATATCTAAGAGAGATAAGAGATATCTGAGAGAGAGAGAGATATCTGAGAGAGAAGAGATATCTGAGCGAGAGAAGAGATATCTGCGAGAGAAGAGATATCTGAGAGAGAAGAGATGTTTGAGAGAGAGAAGAGATATCTGAGAGAGAGAAGATATATCTGAGAGAGAGAAGCTATATCTGAGAGAGAGAAGAGATATCTGAGAGAGAAGAGATATCTGAGAGAGAGGAGATATCTGAGAGAGATAAGAGATATCTGAGAGAGAAAAGAGATATCTGAGAGAGAAGAGATATCTGAGAGAGAAGAGATAACTGAGAGAGAAGAGATATCTGAGAGGATAAGAGATATCTGAGAGAGAGAAGAGATATCTGAGAGAGAAGAGATATCTGAGCGAGAGAAGAGATATCTGAGAGAGAAGAGATGTTTGAGAGAGAGAAGAGATATTTGAGAGAGAGAAGCTATATCTGAGTGAGAGAAGAGATATCTGAGAGAGAAGAGATATCTGAGAGAGAGAAGAGATATTTGAGAGAGAGAAGCTATATCTGAGTGAGAGAAGAGATATCTGAGAGAGAAGAGATATCTGAGAGAGAGAAGAGATATTTGAGAGAGAGAAGAGATATTTGAGAGAGAGGAGAGATATCTGAGAGAGAGAAGATATATCTGAGAGAGAGAAGAGATATCTGAGAGAGAGCGAGATAGAAAGAGAGAGAGAGAGAGAGAGAGAGAGAGAGAGAGAGAGAGAGAGAGAGAAGAGATATCTGAGAGAGATAAGAGATGTCTGAGAGAGAGAAGAGATATCAGAGAGAGAGAGAGAGCGAGAGAGAGAGAGAGAGATATCTGAAAGAGAGAAGAGATCTGAGAGAGAGAAAGAGATATCTGAGAGAGAAGAGATATATGAGAGAGAAGAGATATCTGAGAGAGAAGAGATATCTGAGAGAGAGAAGAGATATCTGAGAGAGAGAAGAGATATCTGAGAGAGAAAATAGATATCTGAGAGAGAGAGAAGAGATATCTGAGAGAGAGAAAAGGGATATCTGAGAGAGAAGAGATATCTGAGAGAGAGAAGATATATCTGAGAGAGAGACAGAGAGAGAGAGAGAGAGAGAGAGAGAGAGAGAGAGAGAGAGAGAGAGAGAGAGAGAGAGAGAGAGCGAAAGAGAGAGAGAGAGAGAGAGAGAGAGAGAGAGAGAGAGAGAGAGAGAGAGAGAGAGAGAGAGAGAGATATCTGAGAGAGAGGAGATATCTGAGAGAGATAAGAGATATCTGAGAGAGAAAAGAGATATCTGAGAGAGAAGAGAATCTGAGAGAGAAGAGATAACTGAGAGAGAAGAGATATCTGAGAGAGATAAGAGATATCTGAGAGAGAGAAAAGATGAGAGAGAAGAGATATCTGAGAGAGAGAAGAGATATCTGAGAGAGAGAAGCTATATCTGAGAGAGAGAAGAGAGAGAGAGAGAGAGAGAGAGGAGAGAGAGAGAGAGAGAGGAGAGAGAGAGAGAGAGAGAGAGAGAGAGAGAGAAGAGATATCTGAAAGAGAGGAGATATCTGAGAGAGAGAAGAGATATCAGAGAGAGAAAATAGATATCTGAGAGAGAGAGAGAGAGATATCTGATAGAGAGAAGAGATATCTGAGAGAGAGAGAGAGAGAGAGAGAGAGAGAGAGAGAGAAGAGATATCTGAGAGATAGAGAAGAGATATCTGAGAGAGAAGAGATATCTGAGAGATAGAGAAGAGATATCTGAGAGAGGAGAGAATATCTGAGAGAGAGAAGAGATATCTGAGAGAGAGAAGAGATATCAGAGAGAGAGAAGAGATATCTGAGCGAGAGAAGAGATATCTGAGCGAGAGAAGAGATATCTGAGATAGAAGGGATATCTGAGTAAGAGAAGAGATATCTGAGCGGGGAGAAGAGATATCTGAGAGAGAGAAGAGATATCTGAGAGATACAGAAGATATATATGAGAGAGAGAAGAGATATCTGAGAGAAAGAAGAGATATCTGAGAGAGAAGAGATAACTGAGAGAGAAAATAGATATCTGAGAGAGAGAGAGAGAAGAGATATCTGAGAGAGAGAAGAATATCTGAGAGAGAGAGAGAGAGAGAAGAGATATCTGAGAGAGAAGAGATATCTGAGAGAGAGAAGAGATATCTTAGAGAGAAGGGATATCTGAGAGAGGAAGAGATATCTGAGCGAGAGAAGAGATATCTGAGAGAGAGAAGAGATATCTGAGAGAGAGAGAAGATATATCTGAGAGAGAAGAGATATCTGAGCGAGAGAAGAGATATCTGAGAGAGAGAATAGATATCTGAGAGAGAGAGAAGAGATATCTGAGAGAGAAGAGATATATGAGAGAGAAGAGATATCTGAGAGAGAGAGAGAAGAGATATCTGAGAGAGAGAAGAGATATCTGAGAGAGAGAAGAGATATCTGAGAGAGAAAATAGATATCTGAGAGAGAGAGAAGAGATATCTGAGAGAGAGAAAAGGGATATCTGAGAGAGAAGAGATATCTGAGAGAGAGAAGATATATCAGAGAGAGAGAGAGAAGAGAGAGAGAGAGAGAGAGAGAGAGAGAGAGAGAGAGAGAGAGAGAGAGAGAGAGAGAGAGAGAGATATCTGAGAGAGAGGAGATATCTGAGAGAGATAAGAGATGTCTGAGAGAGAGAAGAGATATCAGAGAGAGAGAGAGCGAGCGAGAGAGAGAAGAGATATCTGAAAGAGAGAGAGAAGAGATATCTGAGAGAGAGAAGATATATCTGAGAGAGAGAATAGATATCTGAGCGAGAGAAGAGATATCTGAGAGAGAAGAGATATCTGAGAGAGAGAAGAGATATCTGAGAGAGAGAAGAGATATTTGAGAGAGAGAAGAGATATCTGAGAGAGAGAAGATATATCTGAGAGAGAGAAGAGATATCTGAGAGAGAGCGAGATAGAAAGAGAGAGAGAGAGAGAGAGAGAGAGAGAGAGAGAGAGAGAGAGAGAGAGAGAGAGAGAGAGAGAGAGAGAGAGAGATAGAGAGAGAGAGAGAGAGAGATATCTGAGAGAGAAGAGATATCTGAAAGAGAGAGAGAAGAGATATCTGAGAGAGAAGAGATATCTGAAAGAGAGAGGAAAGAGATATCTGAGAGAGAGAAGAGATATATGAGAGACAGAGAGAGAGAGAGAGAATAACTATCTGAGAGAGAGAAGATATATCTGAGAGAGAAGAGATATCTGAAAGAGAGAGAGAAGAGATATCTGAGAGCGAGAAGAGATATATGAGAGAGAGAGAAGAGATATCTGAGCGAGAGAAGAGATATCTGAGAGAGAGAATAGATATCTGAGAGAGAGAAGAGATTCTGAGAGAGAAAATAGATTACTGAGGAGAGAGAGAGATATCTGAGAGAGAAGAGATATCTGAGAGAGAGATAAGAGATATCTGAGAGAGAGAAGAGAGAGAGAAGAGATATCTGAGAGAGAGAAGAGATATCTGAGAGAGAGGAGATATATGAGAGAGATAAGAGATGTCTGAGAGAGAGAAGAGATATCAGAGAGAGAGAGAGAGCGAGAGCGAGAGAGAGAAGAGATATCTGAGAGAGAAGAGATATCTGAAAGAGAGAGAGAAGAGATATCTGAGAGAGAGAAGAGATATATGAGAGAGAGAGAAGAGATATCTGAGAGAGAGAGAAGAGATATCTGAGAGAGAGAATAGATATCTGAGAGAGAGAAGAGATTTCTGAGAGAGAAAATAGATTTCTGAGAGAGAGAGAATATATATCTGAGAGAGAGAAGAGATATCTGAGAGAGAGATAAGAGATATCCTAGAGAGAGGAGAGTTATCTGAGAGAGAGGAGAGATATCTGAGAGAGAGAAGAGATATCATATAGGGCTATATAATGAGGAACGGAGAATCTCTTATTACGTGTTTGTGTGTGTTTATGTGTGTGTGTGTGTGTGTGTGTGTGTGCGTGTGTGTGTGCGTGTGTGTGACGTCTTATGGTGAAATATAATGTGGTGTAGAAAAGGTATCTTATTGCAGACAACATGTGTAGACTCCGAGATTACACATATTGAAATATACAGGAGTTCTACCCTTGTTATTGTTTTTGTTTTTGTGTTGCGTCATTCATTATATTTTTATAGACTTTAGACAAACATGGAGTGATGCTTAGATATTTAACAAAATAATATATACGTTTAAGATTAAGATTCTAGTCAAATGTATATGGAGATTAAATGACGCAATGGTGTGGTTGCATACAGTATGTCACTGTGTTAATTGTGGTATATATTATTTGAAGTTTGTTTTTGTTTCCAGTGTCTTTTGTAACAAATTAAGCATTATAATAGAATGTATATATATATATATATATATATATATATATATATATATATATATATATATATATATATATATATATATATATATAAAATAATATCATGACTGCTAATTATTCATAGAAAGTTAATTTTCAGAATATAATTAAATGTATTTAACCATTAGGGACAATCTGAGATCAAACATGTATATTTGATTTCATGCAGATAGCAAATGTAAATGAGCAAACCCTCTTAACTTTATAATTATCTTTGCAGCGAGACCTTAGGCAAGAAGTTATTTTGTGTTCATTTTGGTTTCAGAAATATTCTCCCATGAATTAAATGGAAATTAATTAAAAAGAATTGTGGAAAGAAATGCAGATTGCATTTACATTACAAATACATCTCAGAATAACACTAGGCTATTTATTTTTTATTTATTTATTTATTTCCAATATCACATTTAATGAAGGCTAGTTCTTCATTTGAACTCTTTGAAAAAACGAAATTCTTACTGATAATTACTGATTTTTGAAATTGTACTGGTAATTATATCTATATGTTTTTTCATTGTGATTAATTTTTGTTGTCTGTACCTTCATTAATACACAAATACATTCAGTCCCAGTTATTACTGGCTGTTTGCCAGAATTTGGCTAAGGGCAAAGCATGATGAAGCAAACAAAACAAAAATGGTAAACATTTCACACAACTATTTATTTGCTGTGGAGGTCAAGTTGAAGAAAACAAGCCTAAAAATAATTGTTAACCGGGCATTCCGTTTGTATATAAAACAGACTCCTTCACAGTAATCTCAACGCACATAAGGACAGTATTTCTCTTTTCCTGTCTGTTTAAAAGGAATCAGATTCAGGTATTCTGTCACTACCGTCGCCCACTCCCTCTCTCCCTTCTGCTCAAGCTGACACGCACTGTAATGTCAGAATATATCAACAGAGAGAGAGAGAGAGAGAGAGAGAGAGAGAGAGAAAGAGAGAAGGTGGATTTTTATCTTTCGTCAGCAGTACACATAAATATGGAACCATTTCCTCCATTTTAGTGGAGGGTGCGTTGACGCAGAGCTGCGACGTTGTCTTCTCCATTTTAGTTTGACCCTGGTTGATGTTCCTGTAACAAGCAGGCTGTCTACACCTGCATTCACCTCAATTACACATATTTCATGTATTTTTGTTGGTCAACATAATATCAAACTGAAAGGTAGAGGTGATGTAGTGGACAGTGTATACAATATATATACACTATGTGTGTGTGTGTGTGTGTGCTTATGTGTACATTGTTGTGTGTATGTGCATGTAGATGCCATGTGTCTGTGAATGTGTCTGTGAATGTGTCTGTGAATGGGTCTGTGAATGTGTGGGTACTTGTGGGTTTGTATAGAGTGGTCCCATAGGTCCATGACCATATTGACCTCTCGTCTTGTGTTGGAGTGTCACGACTTCCTCCGAAGCTGCCTCCTCTCCTTGTTCGGGCAGGCATCGGCGTTCGTCATCACCGACCTTCTAGCCACTGCCGCTCCTCATCTTATCTTTCTCTAGTGAGAGTGCCGGCCCTCCTTCTTCTCCCCTCCAGAATAGTGACTGTTCCTTTAGTGAGAGTGCCGGACCTCCTTCTCCTCCCCTCCAGAATAGTGACTGTTCCTTTAGTGAGAGTGCCGGACCTCCTTCTCCTCCCCTCCAGAATAGTGACTGTTCCTTTAGTGAGAGTGCCAGCCCTCCTCCTCTCCCAGAAAACCAAGCTGATGACTGCCAGAGACCCAGCGGTGCTCATGAGAGCGACCCCCCTTCTGTGAACACTGGTAAGCCTACGAGTGATGAACGAATAGTCCCGACAGCGTGGCGTCTGAGTTCCAATGTGTAATATAATAGGCTACCAGCTAAATACTGTATATAGCTACAGATAGGCTAGAAGCTAGACTGTATTGTCTGCATAATAAAACAACCCCTAGTGAGCTATTGTTTTGAAGGTGGACTGATTTGTTCTTAACTGACTTGCCTAGTTAAATAAAGGTAAAAAGAAGGAAGGGGTAGAGGTGAGTGGGTGGGAGGGAGGGAGGGTGGGTTGAGGAGGATGCGGGTAGAGGTGAGTGGGGGGAGGGAGGGAGGGGATAGAGGTGAGTGGGAGGGAGGGAGGGAGGGAGGGAGGGAGGGAGGGAGGGAGGGAGGGAGGAGGATGGGAGGGAGGGAGGGAGGGAGGGGATAGAGGTGAGTGGGAGGGAGGGAGGGAGGGAGGGAGGGAGGGAGGGAGGGAGGAGGATGGGAGGGAGGGAGGGAGGGGATAGAGGTGAGTGGGAGGGAGGGAGGGAGGGAGGGAGGGAGGGAGGGAGGGAGGGAGGGAGGGAGGGAGGGAGGGAGGGGTAAGAGCTAGGCACGCTCCTCACTAACACACAGACAGACAGTCAGACAGATCCCTGTTTTAATGGCTGCAGTGAGAAACCCTCTGTCTGTCAGAAAGCCATCTAATTGACTATCACTCAACCTCTGAGTTCCATCCCACAAATTGGCGAACGGGCAACCGCCCATTACACAACATCTTAAGTTAAAAGAAAATGAAAAATAAACCAACAGAAAAAAATAGAAAGTGGTGATTGTGCTTGGGAGACGACAGCATGGCGCTCAGTCAGGGAAACAGAAGGGATCATTCCAGATTGTCAGTAAATAAATTAGAGTGGTGTGTTTTTCACTGTTGCTCAAACCTCATGTATTTTAGCCATGTAAAGTCCCAGCTGTGTTCCAATTAGAAACATGTTTTCCTACGCCCTGAGGGGAAGCTGCTAATTACAATGTTGACTGTGGTTGTACGTGTGTGTGTGGTAGGCAGAGAACTTACACAGTTAATATGATAGTTGTATCTCTGTGTTCTTTATTCAGTTGTAATGGTGTTATCTCAGATCGTAGCCTAATTAGAGTTAGCATGGAAACATCTGGTGAAGAAGAGCTCCTCCTTTTATTCCACTGTGGGCTAGAATGGCTTCACCAGAGGATACTATACTGGTAGAAAGACATACCGTGTGTGTGTGTGTGTGTGTGTGTGTGCGTGTGTGTGTGTGTGTACGTGCATGCGTGCGTGCGTGTGTGTGTGTGTATGTGTGTGTGTGTGTGTGTGTGTGTGTGTGTGTGTGTGTGTGTGTGTGCGTGCGTGCGTGTACAGGTATTCTTGGCCTAACTGTTACACTCAGGCAGACCCTAACCTTCTGAGTGCGGAGTGACTCTGATATAGTAGCCATCAGACAGACCTAGTGTCTCCTCCAAATGTAGAAAAATGTTTTTCCTCAAAAATGGATGACCCTGCCGGAGAATTCATTGGTATAAATACATTGTTTTGGCAGCATGAATGGACACAGAGCACAGAGCCAGGCAGCATTGGGTGCTATAGCACTATCTACCCCTCTGGGACACTTTATTGATCGGATGTGTTCTCTGCTATGTATTAATGAATCCTCATGGTGAAGGTTGCAGTTTCCATATGAAAATCATATGAAAATGGTTCTCAAAAGGGAATTGAATAGGATATATTTACTTTGTATCTTAATCCATGTAGATGATCATGCTATGTAGTCTACACATCACTGCAAATTGTTCTAGAAAATATTTCACCCCAAAAATATTACATAGCAATGAAGGAAGAGGAAAGGCCTTTTACCGCAGCGGGCTAAATCAGGATCACATGGTGTTTCTGGGTAGTCTTAAACAAATACACCTCACATACATGGTTATGAGCTTTAAAAAAAAGAAGACATCTGTACCATGTCAGATATAGAGTTGAAATGTATTCCATTTTGAGTTTGCATCCCAATATTACACTTTATCACAGAATACTGAAATATAACAAAACTGTTTAACATAGAAACACAGGATTTTCATTGGGTCAAAAAAATTATATATATATTAATTATGAAATTATGTAAGATATTTATAACATTCCACCGATGACGCCACTAGAGGGAAAGGGTTACTTGTTTAGCTATCCAATGGGCTGTTTTATAATGTATTATTATTTTATACAGCCTTCAGATTGCCAACATGTTTTCAATTTGGCACGGCCCTGCGATCATGATATCATGGAGAGAAAGAGAGAGAGAGAGAGAGAGAGAGAGAGAGAGAGAGAGAGAGAGAGAGAGAGAGAGAGAGAGAGAGAGAGAGAGAGAGAGAGAGAGAGAGAGAGAGAGACAGCGAGAGACAGAGACAGAGAGAGAGAAACAGAGATAGAGAAACAGAGAGAGAAACAGACAGATAGAGAGAGAGACAGAGAGAGAGGGAGAGAGAAACAGAGACATAGAGAGAGAGACAGAGAGAGAGAGATACTGTTTTCCAGTGTGGGATGGCCAGAGCAGAGCAGAGCAGAGCAGGGCGTCTCACCTCCCAACTCAAAGGCTTTTCTCTGGGACGAATAATGCCTGTGCTGCTGAGGCACTGAAAAAGCAATCTGCGGCATACCCCAGGGTCATGTCTGAGGCCGCATGATTTGTGTGAAATGTCATACATTAAATTTAACAGTTTAACATTCAGTCCCGCACTGTAAAACTGTGTGTGTGTATGTGTGTGTGTGCATCCCGCCATTTCCCCCGCCAGTGGGTTTAGGTTCAGGCAAACGGTCACAAAGGACTTGAGCCTTCTACATACACAAAACACCCCGTGTCTGCCCAATCTTGGAAAGAGAGATGGAGTGATGGGGGTGGAGGAATGGAGTGATGGGGGTGGAGGAATGGAGTGATGGGGGTGGAGGAATGGAGTGATGGGGGTGGAGGAATGGAGTGATGGGGGTGGAGGAATGGAGTGATGGGGGTGGAGGAATGGAGTGATGGGGGTGGAGGAATGGAGTGATGGGGGTGGAGGAATGGAGTGATGGGGGTGGAGGAATGGAGTGATGGGGGTGGAGGAATGGAGTGATGGGGGTGGAGGAATGGAGTGATGGGGGTGGAGGAATGGAGTGATGGGGGTGGAGGAATGGAGTGATGGGGTTGGAGGAATGGAGTGATGGGGGTGGAGGAATGGAGTGATGGGGGTGGAGGAATGGAGTGATGGGGGTGGAGGAATGGAGTGATGGGGGTGGAGGAATGGAGTGATGGGGGTGGAGGAATGGAGTGATGGGGGTGGAGGAATGGAGTGATGGGGGTGGAGGAATGGAGTGATGGGGGTGGAGGAATGGAGTGATGGGGGTGGAGGAATGGAGTGATGGGGGTGGAGGAATGGAGTGATGGGGGTGGAGGAATGGAGTGATGGGGGTGGAGGAATGGAGTGATGGGGGTGGAGGAATGGAGTGATGGGGGTGGAGGAATGGAGTGATGGGGGTGGAGGAATGGAGTGATGGGGGTGGAGGAATGGAGTGATGGGGGTGGAGGAATGGAGTGATGGGGGTGGAGGAATGGAGTGATGGGGGTGGAGGAATGGAGTGATGGGGGTGGAGGAATGGAGTGATGGGGGTGGAGGAATGGAGTGATGGGGGTGGAGGAATGGAGTGATGGGGTGGAGGAATGGAGTGATGGGGGTGGAGGAATGGAGGAGATGGAGGAATGGAGTGATGGGGGTGGAGGAATGGAGTGATGGGGGTGGAGGAATGGAGTGATGGGGGTGGAGGAATGGAGTGATGGGGGTGGAGGAATGGAGTGATGGGGGTGGAGGAATGGAGGAGATGGAGGAATGGAGTGATGGGGGTGGAGGAATGGAGTGATGGGGGTGGAGGAATGGAGTGATGGGGGTGGAGGAATGGAGGAGATGGAGGAATGGAGTGATGGGGGTGGAGGAATGGAGTGATGGGGGTGGAGGAATGGAGTGATGGGGGTGGAGGAATGGAGTGATGGGGGTGGAGGAATGGAGTGATGGGGGTGGAGGAATGGAGTGATGGGGGTGGAGGAATGGAGTGATGGGGGTGGAGGAATGGAGTGATGGGGTGGAGGAATGGAGTGATGGGGGTGGAGGAATGGAGGAGGTGGAGGCCATTTCCTCCACACAGCTGTGTTTCATTTACGAATGTGAGAAAACTTTTTGCCTGCTTTTGAAAAAAAAACATATATCTATATACCTGTAGTTTTTTTCACAGTTTTTTTTTTCTTCCTAGTAGCACTTCAACAGATGGAGAAAGAGAGAGTGAGAAGAGAAAGATAATTCTGATGGACTCTCTCTCTCTCTCTACCAACCTCTTTGTCTCAGTTTCAGGCTCACAGACGAGATGGAGAAAATGGAAAAAAGAAGAATAGAGAAAGGAAAGGAGGTCCTGAGATACAAGAGAGAGAGAGAGAGAGAGAGAGGATGGATGGATGGAGGGAGAGAGGGGAGGGAGGGAGGTGTCTCTAGGGACATGAGGGGAGCAGTCATGCCAGATAGGAGATACTCTGTCCATTCTAGCAGATGACAGAGAGGCTAGAAAAGATGCCATCGTTTAGATGGACAATTTATGACTTTTCTCTCCTTCTCTTTTATCCTCTTGTGTTTTTTTTTGTGTTCAGTGTCTAAGAAACAATCCTCCCCGTTTCAAAACAAAGACAAGAAGGCTGAGATGTGGATTGAACGGAATGTGGGGTTTGGCTTGCAAAATTCAGTTGGGCAATTTATCAGCTTTTGTTTTGTCTCAACAGAACTGTGGGACATAATTATTGAAACATAAACTTGGGCCTCCCGAGTGGCACAGTGGTCTAAGGCACTGCATCGCAGTGCTAGAGGTGTCACTACAGACCCGGGTTTGATCCCAGGCTGTATCATAACCGGACGTGATCAGGAGTCCCATATGGCGGCGCACAATTGGCCCAGCGTCGTCCGCGTTAGGGGAGGGTTTGGCTGGGGTAGGCTTTACTTGGCTCATCGCGCTCTAGCAACTCCTTTGTTGGGGGTGGGCGCCTGCAGGCTGAGCTTGGTCGTCAGGTGAACAGTGTTTCCTCCGACACATTGGTGCGGGCGGGTGTTAAGAAGTGCGGTTTGGTGGGTCATGTTTCGTGAGACGCATGACTCGTCCTTTGCCTCCCGTTGGGGAGTTATATAAAAATAAATAAATAAAAATAAACATGAACTCCTCCATTCAGATCATACTCCCAAACACTTCTGTTGATGAATACAATAACATGGATTTTAATGTTGTTTTTGAAAATGCCCTCCTGAGTTTGTTTATTCAATTTATTTTTACTCTGTGGTTTTCTCCGACATTAGCATTAAAAATCCATACACACCCCTTCAACATGTAATCTTATTATCACCATGAGAGAGCGGACTGCCTGATTTATCAGTTTCCCTTTGAAGGTGTTGTGTTAGCCGATGCTTTAACAACCGTGTGAGGCCTCTTTGATGACCAACACAGTATCATGCAATCTCCAACCCCCTCCTCTTTCTCTCTCTCTCTCTCTCTCTCTCTCTCTCTCTCTCTCTCTCTCTCTCTCTCTCTCTACCTCTCTTGCTCTCTCTCTCTCTTTCTTTCCCACTTCAAATCAGAAAGCTACAGATGAGGGTTTGGGGAAAAAAATGGAAAACAAATTGTTCATTTGTATCTGGGAGGAGACCAGCCACTCCAGCAGTTCTCTCCCTGGCTAAAAGAGGGAGGAATCATCTGGTGTGGAGTGTGACTCAAGAACACTCTCCTTGACTTCTGTTAAATCTTCCAGTCAGACAATCAAATGTGTTAATGAGAATAAAGCTAATCAATGTTCACCTCTAGGACTGTTCTCCACTCATATTAGCATAGCAACAGCTCGATTCCACACAAAAAATAACTAAAGAGCTCAGTGGCTGTAACTCCAATAGGTAAAATTACTCCAATAGGTAAGATAACTCCAGATACCCTTCAAATTAGTGGATTTCAGCCACAACCGTTGCTGACAAGTGTATAAAATCGAGCACACAGCCATGAAATCTACATAGACAAATATTGGCAGTAGAATGGCTTACTAAAGAGCTCAGTGGCTTTCAACGTGGCACCGTCATAGGAT
This sequence comes from Coregonus lavaretus, assembly GCF_964263955.1. NCBI lineage: Eukaryota > Metazoa > Chordata > Actinopteri > Salmoniformes > Salmonidae > Coregonus > Coregonus lavaretus. Next base: position 74,355 of record NW_028159974.1, read on the forward strand.
GCCACCTTTCCAACAAGTCAGTTCGTCAAATTTCTGCCCTGCTAGTGCTACCCGGGTCAACTGTAAGTGCTGTTATTTTGAAGTGGAAACATCTAGGAGCAACAATGGCTCAGCCACGAAGTGGTAGGCCACACAAGCTCACAGGAAGGACCGATGAGTGCTGAAGCGCGTAGTGTGTAAAAACCATCTGTCCTCGGTTGCAACACTCACTAGCGAGTTCCAAACTGCCACTAGAAGTAACGTCAGCACAAGAACTGTTCATCGGGAGATTCATGAAATCGGTTTCCATGGCCAAGCAGCCACACACAAGCCTAAGATCACCATCCGTAATGCCAAGCGTTGGCTGGAGTGGTGTAAAGCTCGCCGCCATTGGACTCTAGAGCAGTGGAAACACGTTCTCTGGAGTGATGAATCATGCTTCACCATCTGGCAGTCCGACGGACGAATCTGGGTTTGGCGGATGCCAGGAGAACGCTACCTGCCCCAATGCATAGTGCCAACTGTAAAGTTTGGTGGAGGAGGAATAATGATCTGGGGCTGTTTTTCATGGTTTGGGCTTGGCCCCATACAATGACATTCTAGATGGTTTTGGGAAGGCCCTTTCCTGTTTCAGCATGACAATGCCCCCGTGCACAAAGCGAGGTCC
>NW_028159973.1:5000-30572 GCF_964263955.1 Coregonus lavaretus
AAAACTAAATCCTGAAATTCCAGGGCTGCAATAATAATTACAACAACAACAAAAAAAACATCAACAACATGTATAGTATAATCACTCATACTGTCCAGTACTGTGACGTGTTCTAGCTCTCCCTCTCTCCTGCATTTGGCCACAAGTTCTCATCAACATCACGTCTTATTTCTTCTCTGGCGATGCATCTTGGGATGCATCTTCTGGAATGTCTAATCCAACCCTGGCAGTCTTTCAGGAGAAGTGTCTCCACACCCCACATTCATGGCATCCAGTAAGGTCATCTGTTCCATTACTCTCTAAAACACAGTAAATCCACAGCTTTACAGTACTTGACATTATGCATAGCTGTGTATGTACCCTGTGTGGTTATTGAACAGTCCATCTCACCTGGACATATTGATACCGGAGTTCTTTCACACGTTCACCGTTTCTCTCAAAGGGTCCAGTGTACAACTGCTTCGTCCTTATTTTACGTTTCTCTGGGACTCTGGCAACTGTCGTTGTGCTTGACCGTATTCACATTCCCAAAAGTGATATTGTCTGCCAGCAAACCCGAATTTCCCGCAGTTTTATTGCATTGTTGCCAATTACCATGTCAACCATTACCATGTCAACCATTACCATGTCAACAATTACCATGTCAACAATTACCATGTCAACAATTACCATGTCAACAATTACCATGTCAACAATTACCATGTCAACAATTACCATGTCAACAATTACCATGTCAACAATTACCATATCAACAATTACCATATCAACAATGGCAATTTCCTGCGCATCTGATAATATTCTGGCTCTCCCTCCTGTGGGAGGCGACCCTTGGATCCTACTGAAAAACACAAAACAATCAATATATTTCAAAATGTCAGTACATGTAAAAATGTGGACATACTGTACTGTTCTGTAATATGTAGTTCAATTATCATTGAAGGATGCACATCTCACCTGTTGTTTTGCCGGAAAATTCGTACTGTTGAACGCTGCAGACTTGGTTGCAACCTTAAACCGGTCTCTCTCAAAGAGAGACCATGGTTTTACAACATGGTCAATAGTTGTGGCCCTTATCTCATCAGAGACCATTGCTCTTGGTCTTCCTCTCCTTCGTCCTCCACGCGTTCTCCCTCTACCTGCCACTCTTCTTTCCCCACCAACCTGTCTTCCATGTTTCCAAACTAAATCATTCCTAAGCGTCCTCTTTTGTCTGTTTGGTAACGAGACTAAAAACAGGACACCTGGGTAGGCTTTCAGCTGAAATTGCAATCAGCTGTGTTTGGAATGATGAAATATCCTGCTGAGATTTTCTATATGTTTCAATCTGGTTACTGCAGAAATGCACGACATTTGCCATCATTCTGTTTTCAATGTGTTTTTTAACAGTTTTGGAAACAGTGTGTTAGCATTTGAAAACATGTGCTGCAAATATATAGTTTTGCAGGTGGTGGAGTATGAATGAGAAAAGAGTTCATGGATTTCGGAGAATGTGGTCAATGAATGCATTTTGTATGATTTCAATGAAAAATGATTCACAGTTTGGTCCACATACACTTCCGTTTCGCTGACTGTGTGAAGAATTTTGACAATTTGACTTCAGTTTTGACCAAAGCATGTTAGCAATTGAAAAAAACTGTAATCTTAGCCTGCATCTTTGATATGTGCTGAGAGAAGGACAGTGTACCGTCTAGCCGTACTCCCAAGTACTTGTATGAGGTGACTACCTCAAGCTCTAAACCCTCAGAGGTAGTAATCACACCGGTGGGGAGAGGGGCTTTCTTCTTACCAAACCACATGACCTTTGTTTTGGAGGTGTTCAGAACAAGGTTAAGGGCAGAGAAAGCTTGTTGGCCAGCTGAGTATAAGACCGTATCATCTGCATATAAGTGAATGAGAGAGCTTCCTACTGCCTGAGCTGTGTTGTTGATGTAAATTGAGAAGAGTGTGGGGCCTAGGGTGGAGCCTTGGGGTTCTCCCTTGGTGACAGGCAGTGGCTGAGACAGCAGATGTTCTGACTTTATACACTGCACTCTTTGAGAGAGGTAGTTAGCAAACCAGGCCAAAGACCCCTCAGAGACACCAATACTCCTTAGCCGGCCCTCGTGGGCAATGGTGACATCATTTAGGACCTTTAAGGTTGCAGTGACACATCCGTAATCTGAACGGAAACCAGATTGCATACCAGAGAGAATGCTATAGACTTCAAGAAAAGCCAGTCAGTTGATTATTGACAAGGTTTTCCAACACTTTTGACAAACAGGGCAAAATAGAAATTGGCCTATAACAGTTAGGATCAGCTTGATCTCCACCTTTAAATATAGGACGCACCGTGGCTGCCTTCTAAGCAATGGGAACCTCCCCAGAGAGGAGAGACAGGTTATAAAGGTCAGAGACAGGCTTTGGCGATGATAGAGGCAGCAACCTTACAGAAGAAAGGGTCTAAACCATCTGACCCAGATGTTTTTTGGGGGTGAAGTTTAAGGAGCTCCTTTAGAACCTCGGACTCAGTGACCGCCTGCAGGGAGAAACTTTGTAGAAAGATTTAGGGAGTCCCATTGCTTTAGGACTTGGTCAGGTGGTTTAAGCATGTCCCAGTTTAGGTCACCTAGCAGGACTAATTCAGACTTAGTGTAAGGGGCCAGGAGAGAGCTTAGGGCAGGTAGGGTACAGGCCGGTGCTGTGTAAGGGGCCAGGAGAGAGCTTAGGGCAGGTAGGGTACAGGCCGGTGCTGTGTAAGGGACCAGGAGAGAGCTTAGGGCTGGTAGGGTACAGGCCGGTGCTGTGTAAGGGGCCAGGAGAGAGCTTAGGGCAGGTAGGGTACAGGCCGGTGCTGATGGAGGACGATAACACCCAGCAACAGTCAACAAAGAGCTATTTGAAAGCTTAATGCTAAAAACCAGCAAATCAAATTGTTTGGGGACAGACTTGGTGGAGACAACAGAGCACTGAAGGTGTTCCTTGGTAAAGATTGCCACTCCACCACCTTTGGAAGATCTGTCTTGCTGCAAAAGGTTATAACCAGAAAGGTTAACATCAGTGTTCAAAACACTCTTTCTTAACCACGTCTCAATAATGACCAATGCATCTGGATTGGAGCTGTGAACCCACACTTTCAATTGATCAATTTGAGGTAATAAGCTTTTAGTGTTAACGTGCAGAAAACCCAGGCTTTTTTTACGAGAGCAGGAATCAGTGAAGCAGATATCAGAGTACAAGTCAGAATTGGGGCTAGCAGCAGTAGATGGGCCAGGGTGTACATGCACGTTTCCAGAGATCATCAGTAATACAATCAGGGCACGGCAGAGGACAGGGAGAGCGCTGCAGTGTTGATTCATGACATTTGAATGTGCATTAGATGGCAACAAGATCATATTATACAGCAATTTAATCAGGTAACATGAATACAAAGCCGGGCGAGAGGTGGTTAGAATAGGATGGGAGGCCAAGAGACCGTGTAACCAATAGAGAGTCAAAGCCCCAAGTGTGGGAAGAAACAGTCTGTCCCACTTTTCTGTAAAAAAGCAAGTTCATAGTCAACAAAGCACACAGGAGTCATGTGGCAAATAGCATAAAGCACAAGTTTAAAAAATATAACGACTTGGGGCTAGCCATTGTAAGTTCAGAGTCACTCGCCCCAACAGTGCGTGTGTGCTGGAGACGAGCGAAAGCTCGGGAGAGAGGGGGGTGAGTGGGGCGGGGGTACCTGTACCAGACATGGGGAGACAGGGGGAGACAGGGGGGAGACAGGGGGAGACAGGGGGAGACAGGGGGGAGACAGGGGGAGACAGGGGGAGACAGGGGGGAGACAGGGGGAGACAGGGGGGAGACAGGGGGGAGACAGGGGGGAGACAGGGGGAGACAGGGGGGAGACAGGGGGAGACAGGGGGAGACAGGGGGGAGACAGGGGGAGACAGGGGGGAGACAGGGGGAGACAGGGGGGAGACAGTGGGGAAGACAGGGGGAGACAGGGGGAGACAGTGGGGAGACAGGGGGAGACAGGGGGGAGACAGGGGGGAGACAGGGGGAGACAGGGGGAGACAGGGGGAGACAGTGGGGAGACAGGGGGGAGACAGGGGGAGACAGGGGGGAGACAGGGGGAGACAGGGGGGAGACAGGGGGAGACAGGGGGGAGACAGGGGGAGACAGAGGGAGACAGGGGGGAGACAGGGGGGAGACAGGGGGAGATAGGGGGAGACAGGGGGAGACAGTGGGGAGACAGGGGGAGACAGGGGGGAGACAGGGGGGAGACAGGGGGAGACAGGGGGGAGACAGGGGGAGACAGTGGGGAGACAGTGGGGAGACAGGGGGAGACAGGGGGGAGACAGGGGGAGACAGGGGGGAGACAGGGGGAGACAGGGGGGAGACAGGGGGAGACAGGGGGAGACAGGGGGGAGACAGGGGGAGACAGGGGGAGACAGGGGGGAGACAGGGGGAGACAGGGGGAGACAGGCCAGGGCAGACGGGGAACAGATCACCAGGTGGAATCCAAGCAGTAGTGCACCGGGCAACGGAAGTTAGTGTCACACCCACTTGGGAGAAGCTTTTTTTTTTTTTTTTTCGGGAGGCAGATTCCTTGTAGAAAATCCCAGCTAGCTAGCTAACGACGCTAGCAAGTCTCTGTCCATCGTTTTTTTCCACGTGGAAAAGGTGGTCGTTAGCTAGCTATGTCTCTTCAGTTTAGACTAATGGTCCTTTTACGACGTCCAAACGAAGTTGTCCTGTGGCTGTTGTATTTTGGAGATTGCGAGGAGGATATCTTCTGATGTGATCAAAGCAACAATATTGTTCCTTATTGAGGTAATTTACAATTGAAGTGTCCTGGCTTGATATCAGTTCAAAATAAAAATCAAATCAAATGTTATTTGTCACATACATGTGTTTAGCAGATGTTATTGCGTGTGTAGCGAAATGCTTGTGCTTCTAGCTCCGACAGTGCAGTAATATCTAACAAGTAATATCTAACAATTTCACAACATATACCCAATACACACAAAACTAGTAAGGAATGGAATTAAGACAGAGCAATGACAGAGCAGCATGGACTAAGATACAGTGGAATATTAAAGAATACAGTATATACATATGAGATGAGTAATGCAAGATATGTAAACATTATTAAAGTGACCTGTGTTCCATTTCTTAAAGTGGCCAGTGATTTCTAGTCTGTCTATAGGCAGCAGCCTCCAATGTGCTCGTGATGGCTATTTAACAGTCTGATGGCCTTGAGATAGAAGCTGTTTTTCAGTCTCTCGGTCCCAGCTTTGATGCACCTGTACTGACATCGCCTTCTAGATGATAGCGGGGTGAACAGGCAGTGGCTCGGGTGGTTGATGTTCTTGATGATCTTTTTGGCCTTCCTGTGACATCGGGTCCTGGAGGGTGGGTAGTTTACATTTTACATTTATGTCATTTAGCAGACGCTCTTATCCAGAGCGACTTACAAATTGGTGCATTCAACTTAGGATAGCCAGTGGGACAACCGCTCCCTTTTTTTTAAATGGGGGGTGGGGGGGTGGAAGGATTACTGTTATACTATTCCAGGTATTCCTTAAAGAGGTAGGGTTTCAAGTGTCTCCGGAAGGTGGTCAGTGACTCCGCTGTCCTGGCGTCGTGGGGGAGCTTGTTCCACCATTGGGGTAACAGAGCAGCGAATAGCTTTCACTGGGCTGAGCGGGAACTGTGCTTCCGTAGAGGTAGGGGGGCTAGCAGGCCAGAGGTGGATGAACGTAGTGCAGTCGTTTGGGTGTAGGGTCTGAAAAGAGCCTGAAGGTAAGGAGGTGCCGTTCCCCTCACAGCTCCGTAGGCAAGCACCATGGTTTTGTAGTAGATGCGAGCTTCAACTGGAAGCCCCCGGTAATGCGTTGGGAAGACCGCACCACCCTCTGGAGATCCCTGCGGTTGTGGGCGGTGCAGTTGCCGTACCAGGGGGTGATACAGCCCGACAGGATGCTCTCAGTTGTGCATCTGTAAAAGTTTGTGAGGGTTTTAGGTGCCAAGCCAAATTTCTTCAGCCTCCTGAGGTTGAAGAGGCTCTGTTGTGCCTTCTTCACCACACTGTCTGTGTGGGTGGGCCATTTCAGTTTGGCAGTGATGTGTATGCCAAGGAACTTGAAGCTTTCCACTTTCTCCACTGCGGTCCCGTCGATGTGGATAGGGGGGTGCACCCTCTGCTGTTTCCTGAAGTCCACGACTAGAGATGAATCCAGGGGGAACTGTATTGTAATGACCTCTGCACAGATGGAGGGGGCTTCAAAGGCCTCTACATTTAGGTGGGGGAGGCTGTGAAACTCTCCTCCATTGTTGGGCTCAAGGGCTTTGACACCTCTCACTTCACACCTCAGTGCTAATTGATCTGATCTGTTCTGTCCTAGCAAGCTTGGTAGGATTAATATAGCATTCAGTCCTTATGAAGTAAAATATATCACTGTAATTTATTTTTCTTCTTGGATTTAAAAGTAGTTTCAGACTAAAGATGACTCATGGTGATGATGCAGCCAGTCAAGATGCTCTCAATGGGGCAGCTGTAGAACTGCAGATCTGAAGGCCCATGTCAAATCTTTTCAGCCTCCTGAGGTGGAAGAGGCGTTCTCTTCACAACTGTGTTGGTGTGTGTGGACCATGATAGATCCTTATTGATGTGGACCTTGAAGCTCTCGACTCTTCATTTACATTTTACATTTACGTCATTTAGCAGACGCTCTTATCCAGAGCGACTTACAAATTGGTGCATTCACCCTATAGCCAGTGGGATAACCACTTTACAATGTATTTTATTTTATTTTATTTTATTTATTTTTTGGGGGAGGGGGGGTGAGGGGGTAGAAGGATTACTTTATCCTATCCCAGGTATTCCTTAAAGAGGTGGGGTTTCAAATGTCTCCGGAAGGTGGTGAGTGACTCCGCTGTCCTGGCGTCGTGAGGGAGCTTGTTCCACCATTGGGGTGCCAGAGCAGCGAACAGTTTTGACTGGGCTGAGCGGGAACTATGCTTCTGCAGAGGAAGGGGAGCCAGCAGGCCAGAGGTGGATGAACGCAATGCCCTCGTTTGGGTGTAGGGACTGATCAGAGCCTGAAGGTGCGGAGGTGCCGTTCCCCTCACAGCTCCATAGGCAAGCACCATGGTCTTGTAACAGATGCGAGCTTCAACTGGAAGCCAGTGGAGTGTGCGGAGGAGCGGGGTGACGTGAGAGAACTTGGGAAGGTTGAACACCAGACGGGCTGCGGCATTCTGGATGAGTTGTAGGGGTTTAATGGCACAGGCAGAGAGCCCAGCCAACAGCGAGTTGCAGTAATCCAGATGGGAGATGACAAGTGCCTGGATTAGGACCTATGCCGCTTCCTGTGTAAGGCAGGGTCGTACTCTCCGAATGTTGTAGAGCATGAACCTGCAGGATCGGGTCACCGCCTTGATGTTAGCGGAGAACGACAGGGTGTTGTCCAGGGTCACGCCAAGGCTCTTCGCACTCTGGGAGGAGGACACAACAGAGTTGTCAACCGTGATGGCGAGATCATGGAATGGGCAGTCCTTCCCCGGGAGGAAGAGCAGCTCCGTCTTGCCAAGGTTCAGCTTGAGGTGGTGATCCGTCATCCATACTGATATGTCTGCCAGACATGCAGAGATGCGATTCGCCACCTGGTTATCAGAAGGGGGAAAGGAGAAGATTAGTTGTGTATCGTCAGCGCAGCAATGATAGGAGAGGCCATGTGAGGATATGACAGAGCCAAGTGACTTGGTGTATAGCGAGAATAGGAGAGGGCCTAGAACTGAGCCCTGGGGGACACCAGTGGTGAGAGCACGTGGTGCGGAGACAGCTTCTCGCCACGCCACTTGGTAGGAGCGACCGGTCAGGTAGGACGCAATCCAAGAGTGAGCCGCGCCGGAGATGCCCAGCTCGGAGAGGGTGGAGAGGAGGATCTGATGGTTCACAGTATCAAAGGCAGCAGACAGGTCTAGAAGGACAAGAGCAGAGGAGAGAGAGTTAGCTTTAGCAGTGCGGAGAGCCTCCTTGACACAGAGAAGAGCAGTCTCAGTTGAATGACCAGTCCTGAAACCTGACTGGTTTGGATCAAGAAGGTCATTCTGAGAGAGATAGCAAGAGAGTTGGGTAAAGACGGCACGCTCAATAGTTTTGGAAAGAAAAGAAAGAAGGGATACTGGTCTGTAGTTGTTGACATCAGAGGGATCGAGTGTTGGTTGTTTGAGAAGGGGTGCAACTCTCGCTCTCTTGAAGATGGAAGGGACATAGCCAGCGGTCAAGGATGAGTTGATCAGCGAGGTGTGGTAGGGGAGAATGTCACCGGAGATGGTCTGGAGAAGAGAGGAGGGGATGGGGTCAAGCGGGCAGGTTGTTGGGCGGCCTGCAGTCACAAGTCGCGAGATTTTATCTGGAGAGAGAGGGGAGAAAGAAGTCAAAGCATAGGGTAGGGCAGTGTGAGCAGGACCAGCAGTGTCATTAGACTTAACAAACGAGGATCGGATGTCGTCAACCTTCTTTTCAAAGTGGTTGACGAAGTCATCCACAGAGAGGGAGGAGGGGGGGGGGGGGGGGGGGGGGGATTCAGCAGGGAGGAGAATGTGGCAAAGAGCTTCCTAGGGTTAGACGCAGATGCTTGGAATTTAGAGTGGTAGAAAGTGGCCTTAGCAGCAGATACAGATGAAGAAAATATAGAGAGGAGGGAGTGAAAAGATGCCAGGTCCGCAGGGAGTCTAGTTTTCTTCCATTTCCGCTCAGCTGCCCGGAGCTCTGTTCTGTGAGCTCGCAATGAGTCATCAAGCCACGGAGCTGGAGGGGAGGACCGAGCCGGCCGGGAGGATAGGGGACACAGAGAGTCAAAGGATGCAGAAAGGGAGGAGAGGAGGGTTGAGGAGGCAGAATCAGGAGGGGCAGAGTTAGTAGTGTGGGAGGAGAGCGAGAGAGAAAAGGAAACAAAGTAGTGGTCACCCATAATTCACCTAATGATATTTTGAAGGAAGAAACAAAGTATTTTAAGCATATGTTTTCTTTTCAGTCGCCTCCATCTCCTCTAACTGAAGCTAATTGTAGAGATTTTTTTCCTATTGATAATGTCAAATTAACAGCCACACAGAAAGACTCATGTGAAGGTGAAATTACAGAGGAGGAACTTCTGGATGCAATTAAAGACTTTAAGTCCGGGAAAACTCCAGGGTTGGATGGCATACCAATCGAGGTATACCAAACCTTTTTTGAAATACTAAGAGGACCGTTATTAGCATGTTTTAACCACTCCTATGTAAATGGTAGATTATCTGACACTCAAGAAGAAGGTCTGATCTCATTATTATTGAAACAGGATACAAGTGGAAAATATAAAGATCCAGTCCATTTACAAAATTGGAGGCCCCTTACACTTCAGTGTTGTGATGCAAAAATCCTAGCAAAATGTATAGCGCATAGAATTAAAAAGGTATTGTCGGATATTATTCATTCTAATCAGACAGGTTTTTTACATGGAAGATACATTGGAGACAATATAAGGCAAGTATTGGAAACAATAGAACACTATGGAAAATATGGGAAACCAGGCCTGCTATTCATAGCAGACTTCGAAAAGGCATTTGATAAAGTTCGACTGGAATTCATATATAAATGCCTGGAGCATTTCAATTTTGGAGAATCTCTTATAAAATGGGTCAAAATCATGTATAGTAACCCTAGGTGTAAAATAGTAAATAATGGCTATTTCTCAGAAAGTTTCAAACTGTCAAGAGGAGTGAAACAAGGTTGTCCACTATCGGCATATCTATTTATTGTGGCCATCGAGATGTTAGCTATTAAAATCAGATCCAATAATAATATCAGAGGATTAGAAATACAGGGCTTAAAAACAAAGGTGTCATTGTACGCAGATGATTCATGTTTTCTTTTAGAACCACAACTAGAATCCCTCCACAGCCTCATAGAGGATCTAGATACATTTTCTAACCTCTCTGGATTAAAACCAAATTATGACAAATGTACTATATTACGTATTGGATCACTAAAAAATACAATTTTTACATTACCATGTAGTTTACCAATAAAATGGTCTGATGGTGATGTGGATATACTCGGAATACATATCCCAAAGGAAATAAATGATCTCACTTCAATAAATTTTAATAGAAAGTTAGCAAAAATAGATAAGATCTTACTACCATGGAAAGGAAAATACCTGTCAATTTGTGGAAAAATCACCCTGATTAACTCTTTAGTATTATCCCAGTTTACCTATTTGCTTATGGTGTTGCCTACGCCTAGCAAACAGTTTTTTAAATTATATGAGAAAAAAATATTCAATTTTATTTGGAACGGCAAGCCAGACAAAATTAAAAGAGCATATTTATATAATGAATATGAATTCGGAGGACAGAAATTATTAAATATTAAAGCATTAGACCTATCACTAAAATCTTCAGTCATCCAAAAGTTATACTTAAATCCGAACTGGTTCTCAAGCAAATTAGTAAGATTGTCTCACCCACTGTTCAAGAATGGCCTTTTTCCCTTTATTCAGATTACAACCTCTCACTTTCAGTTATTTGAAAAGGAAATAATCTCCCAAATGTCACTATTTCTAAAACAAGCCATAGAAAGTTGGTTACAATTTCAATTTAATCCTCCAGAAACGACAGAACAAATAATGCAACAAATATTGTGGTTAAATTCAAATATACTAATTGACAAAAAACCTATATTTATTGACAGAATGTTTAAAAAAGGTATAATCTTCGTAAATGATATCATCGGTAGGACTGGTGGAGTTATGTCGCACATGCAGCTAATAAAAACATATGGAAATGTCTGCTCTACCCAAAATTACAACCAAATAATTGCAGCCATACCGCAAAAGTGGAAGAGGAAAGTTGAAGGGGGAGAAAGTAAGGAACTTGTCTGTCGGCCTTGCATTAAAGAACATAATTGGTTAAGGAAAACTGTGATAAATAAAAAAGTATATCAGTTTCACTTAAGGACCAAAGGATTGACAGCAGTCCCATATAGATTGCAAAATAGTTGGGAAGAGATCTTTGACGTACCGATCCCATGGCATAGTGTTTATGAACTGACACGCAAAACGACACCGGATTCAAAAATTAGAATCTTTCAATTTAAATTATTATATAAAATTCTTGCTACCAATAGAATGTTATTTATATGGGGGATACAATCTTCCCAGCTCTGCAGATTTTGCTGTGAAGAGATAGAATCATTAGATCATTTGTTTTGGTTCTGTCCATTTGTAGCTTGTTTTTGGACACAGGTCCAGGAATGGCTAAAGGATTGCAATATTTACCTGGAACTAACCTTGCAGATAGCATTACTGGGTGATCTGAAAAGTCATAGTCAATCAATCAATAATATAATAATACTTTTAGCAAAAATGATTATTTTTAATTCACAATCTGTAGAAGCAATGAGAATAGAAAGGTTCAGAACTTTTGTAAAACATCACAGTATGGTTGAAATATATATGGCAAATAGAAATCCTATATGGATGGTGTTAAGAGATAGATGGGAGGTATTGAATAGAGTTGAAGGATGGGACTAATAACAAATAACAACAAATAATAACAAAGATAGCTAATAATGTAAGCATACTGTGTCCATAATAAGTATATAGGTTGTATGTTGGGAGCTTTTGGGAAGGAGCACAGTTAGAAAGATATGGCATTTAGAGGCAAACCGGATGGACATCATGAAGATGATCGGAGAGGTTGAGAGTAGAAGAAGTTCAGGAGAAAAAAAATAAATAGATGTGTATATGTATATGTATGTATATATGTATATATATATATATATGTATATATATATATATATATATATGTATGTGTGTGTGTGTGTGTATGTATATATATATATATATATATATAGATATAGAATTATTGTAAAATTAACTCTGTCCATAAGGTGTAGATAGTGAGTATGGACCGGAAGTAGAGGCCTGGGCGTTGTTGTTCACTAATTTACTCCAAGTAGGGAAAGGATGGTGGGGTTGAAAAGTAATAAAGGGGAATATATATATATATATAAAAAATAAAATAAAAATATGGGGGATTGGAAGTGATGCAGACAATTACATTGATAGAAGATACAATCTATCTGCAATATTAAGCTGATCCTTCCCCCCCAAAAAAAAAAAAAAAAAAAAAAAAAAAAAAAAAAAAAAAAAAGTAGTGGTCAGAGACATGGAGGGGAGTTGCAGTGAGATTAGTAGAAGAGCAGCATCTAGTAAAGATGAGGTCAAGCGTATTGCCTGCCTTGTGAATAGGGGGGGACGGTGAGAGGGTGAGGTCAAAAGAGGAGAGGAGTGGAAAGAAGGAGGCAGAGAGAAATGAGTCAAATGTAGACGTAGGGAGGTTGAAATCCCCCAAAACTGTGAGGGGTGAGCCATCCTCAGGAAAGGAACTTATCAAGGCGTCAAGCTCATTGATGAACTCTCCAAGGGAACCTGGAGGGCGATAGATGACAAGGATATTAAGCTTAAATGGGCTAGCGACTGTGACAGCATGGAATTCAAATGAGGAGATAGACAGATGGGTTAGGGGAAAAATTGAGAATGTCCACTTGGGAGAGATGAGGATTCCTGTGCCATCACCCCTCTGACCAGATGCTCTCGGGGTATGCGAGAACACATGGTCAGACGAGGAGAGAGCTGTAGGAGTAGCAGTGTTTTCAGTGATAATCCATGTTTCCGTCAGCGCCAGGAAGTTGAGGGACTGGAGGGTAGCATAGGCTGGGATGAAGTCAGCCTTGTTGGCAGAAGAACGGCAGTTCCAGAGGCTGCCTGAGACCTGGAACTCCAGGTGTGGGGTGCGTGCAGGAACCACCAGGTTAGAGAGGCAGCAGCCACGCGGTGTGAGGCGTTTGTGTAGCCTGTGCGGAGAGGAGAGAACAGGGATAGGCAGAGGCATAGTTGACAGGCTTTAGCAAATGGCTACAATAATGCAGAGGAGATCGGAATGAAATGAACTAAACATCTGGGAAAGGAGAGAGCGGGGCCTCCCTCACCACAACTCCCAAATATAACTCTCCCAACTTCCACCTCAGAAACTATAATTGTTTCACTGAAACACCAGAATAAAACTCTCCCAACTTCCACTTTAGAAATTAGAATTGTTGTAAACTACAGCGGTTCAATGTTTCAAGGAATAGACTCAACTTACTTTATTCAGCTAGCTAACTATGACGCCATAGCTAACTAGCATGCTAGCATCCAATAACACACGGTTTAGCACCAATACTTGGTTACAACAAACTACCAATAGTGTGTTAACACACTAAACAGATCATTCGTGTCCGTGTCTAGTTCCTTTCATAACGCAGCAATAATTAAACGTTGGCTAGCTAGCACAAATATATTGTATTTAGCTGCTACAGTACTGCTAGCTGGTAGTGTTGGCTAGCTAGCAATGGCTGCTGTGTTGACTTTGTTTGAAAAACGGCGTCGCTGCGAACGAATGTAGCTGGCTAAAATTATATTGTATTTAGTTGCTATAGTACTGCTAGCTGGTAGCGTTGGGTAGCTAGCAATGGCTGCAGTGATGACTTTGTTTGAAAAACGGCGTCGCTGCGAACGAATGTAGCTGGCTAAAAGGATATTGTATTTAGTTGCTACAGTACTGCTAGCTGGTAGCTGGTAGTGTTGGCTAGCTAGCAATGGCTGCGGTGTTGACTTTGTTTGAAAAACGGCGTCGCTGCGAACGAATGTAGCTGGCTAAAAGGATATTGTATTTAGTTGCTACAGTACTGCTAGCTGGTAGCTGGTAGTGTTGGCTAGCTAGCAATGGCTGCGGTGTTGACTTTGTGAGTTTCCACACTGCCAGGTCTCTGACCTCCTCCCTATAGGCTGTCTCATCGTCGTCGGTGATCAGGCCTACCGCTGTTGTGTCGTCGGCAAACTTAATGATGGTGTTGGAGTCGTGCTTGGCAGTCATGGGTGAACAGGGAGTATAGGAGGGGACTGAGCACACACCTCTGAGGGGTCCCCGTGTTAAGGGTCAGCGTGGCAGATGTGTTGTTACCTACCCTTACCACCTGGGTCCGTCCCGTCAGGAAGTCTAGGATCCAGTTGCAGAGGGAGGTGTTCAGTCCCAGGGTCTTTTGCTTAGTGATGAGCTTGGAGGGCGCTATGGTGTTGAACGCTGAGCTGTAGTCAATGAACAGTCAATGAACAGCATTCTTACGTTGGTGTTCCTTTGCTCCAAGTGGGAAAGAGGCAGAGTGGAGTGCGATAGAGATTGTGTCAACTATGGATCTGTTGGGGCATTATGGGATGGTGGGTGTCTGGGCAACCTGATTTCATAGTTTCACTTTTGGAATTTGCCGTAATTGTATGACCCATTAAAGAAGACATTAGAGTTTTTACAACCAAAATCTCTATTTTTGATGTAAATAGATAAATGTTATAGAAGGGTCCAGACATGTTTTTTGTGATTTTACAAATTTTTCAGAAACGTCTACCCTAAAAACAGCCTAATTGTGTAGTATGGGGACCCACAAAAAACATAAACAAAGACTCCAAAAAAACACCCAAATACGTCCGTGATGCACACATCAATTGTGTCATTCCGCACTTTATCCGAAACGTTATATATTCCATTTTGTTGCGACTCGAGCGATATCTTTCCCAGTGTTGGAAAAAGTACCCAATTGTCATAGTTGAGGAAAAAGTAAAGATACCTTAACAGAAAATGACTCAAGTAAAAGTGAAAGTCACCCAGTAAAATACTACTTGAGTAAAAGTCTAAAATAATTTGGTTTTAAATATACTTAAGTATCAAAAGTAAAAGTATGAATCATTTCAAATTCCTTAAATTAAGCAAACCAGTAGGCACAATTTTTAATTTTTAATTTATTTACGGATAGCCAGGGGCACACTCCAACACTCAGACATCATTTACAAAGGAAGCATTTGTGTTTAGTGTATCTGCCAGATCAGAGGCAGTAGGGATGACCAGGGATATTCTCTTGATAAGTGTGTGAATTGGAGCATTTTCCTGTCCTGCTAAGCATTCAAAATGTAACGAGTACTTTTGGGTGTCAGGGAAAGTGTACGGAGTAAAAAGTACATTATTTTCTTTAGGAATGTAGTGGAGTAAAAGTAAAAGTTGTCAAAAATATAAATTAAAGTACAGATACCACAAAACTACTTAAGTAGTACTTGAAAGTACTCTGGTCCTCTGTAGCTCAGCTGGTAGAGCACGGCGCTTATAAAGCTAAGGTAATGGGTTCGATCCCCGGGACCACCCATACACAAAAATGTATGCACGCATGACTGTAAGTCGCTTTGGATAAAAGCGTCTGCTAAATGGCATATTATTATTATTTATTAAAGTATTTTCACTTAAGTAGGGTGGCAGGTAGCTTAGTGGGTAAGAGCGTTGTGCCAGTAACCGAAAGGTCGCTGGTTCTAATCCCCGGGCCGACTAGGTGAAAAATCTGTCCATGTGCCTTCAAGCAAGGCACTTAACCCTAAATGCTCCTGTAAGTCGCTCTGGATAAGAGCGTCTGCTAAATGACTAAAATGTAAATGTAAGTACTTTACACCACTGACCTTTCCATTCAGTCTACAAGTAACTGCCAAAATAAAGGAAAGACTTTAGTAAATGAGGGATACAAAGTATATTGGCCCAGCGTCATCCGGGTTTGGCCGGTGTAGGCCGTCATTGTAAATAAGAATGTGTTCTTAACTGACTTGCCTGGTTAAATAAAGGTTAAATAAATAAAACATATTGAAAAGCAATGGGGTGCTTCCACACAGGAAGTTCCAGACACTTGTAGAATCTATGCTAAGGCACATTGAAGCTTTTCTGGTGGCTCGTGGTGGACCAACGCCCTACAATGACACTTTATGCTGGGGTTTCCTTTATTTGGGCAGTTACCAGTAGCAGCAGGCTACATGTTTTTTGGGCTCCCCATACTACACAACGAGGATGAGAAAGTGATTTGATGTTTGGGGTAAGTTTCTCGATAACGTGTGAAAATGCGCACCGATGAAGATATTCAGTTCATTCGGAAAGTACATTTACGTCATTTAACAGACGTTCTTATCCAGAGCAACTTACAGGAGCAATTAGGGTTAAGTGCCTTGCTCAAGGGCACATCGACAGATTTTTCACCTAGTCGGCTCGGGGATTAGAACCAGCGACCTTTCGGTTACTGGCACAACGCTCTTAACCACTAAGCTACCTGCCGCACTCAGACCCCTTGACGTTTTCCACATTCCACATTGATGAAATTGTTTTTTTCCCCCCCTCATCAATCTACACACAATACCCCATAATGACAAAGCAAAAACAGGTTTTTAGACATTTTGGCAAATTGGAAGAAAAAACTACAACTGAAATATCAAATTTACATAAGTACTCAGACCCTTTACTCAGTACTTTGTTGAAGCACCTTTGACAGCGATTACAGCCTCGAGTCTTCTTGGGTGTGACGCTTCAAGCTTGGCACACCTGTATTTGGGGAGTGTCTCCCATTCTCCCAGTCCTTTAGGCACCTTTTGGCAAACTCCACGCGGGCTGTCATGTGCCTTTTACTGAGGAGTGGCTTCCGTCTGGCCACTCTACCATAAAGACCTGATTTGTGGAGTGCTGCAGAGATGGTTGTCCTTCTGGAAGGTTCTCCCATCTCCACAGAGGAACTCTGGAGCTCTGTCAGAGTGACCATCAGGTTCTTCGTCACCTCCCTGACCAAGGCTCTTCTCCCCCAATTGTTCAGTTTGGATGGGCGGCCAGCTCTAGGAAGAGTCTTGGTGGTTCCAAACTTCTTCCATTTAAGAATGATGGAGGCCACTGTGTTCTCGGGGACCTTCAATGCTGCAGAAATTTTTTGGTACCCTTCCCCAGATCTGTGCCTCGACACAATCCTGTCTTGGAGATCTACGGACATTTCCTTCGACCTCGTGGCTTGGTTTCTGCTCTGACATGCACTGTCAACTGTGGGACCTTATATAGACAGGTGTGTGCCTTTCCAAATCATGTCCAATCAATTTAGTTTACCACAGATGGACTCCAATCAAGTTGTAGAAACATCTCAAGGATGATCAATGGATACAGGATGCACCTGAGTTCTAAAAACCTGTTTTCGCTTTATCAATATGGTGTATTGTGTGTAGATTGATAAAAAAAAAAGAAGAAATGTAATCCATTTTAGAATAAGGCTGTAACGTAACAAAAGCATTTCTTGGCTGTAGATGTGAGTGCTTCAGGGCGATAGTCATTTAGACAGGTTACCATGGCGATAGTCATTTAGATGTGTATGTATAAGGGGGAGGGGAGAGAGAAAGAGAGAGAAGGAAGGAAGGATATATGTACTGTATGAGGAAGGGAGGATATATGTACTGTATGAGGAAGGGAGGATATATGTACTGTATGAGGAAGGGAGGATATATGTACTGTATGAGGAAGGGAGGATATATGTACTGTATGAGGAAGGGAGGATATATGTACTGTATGAGGAAGGGAGGATATATGTACTGTATGAGGAAGGGAGGATATATGTACTGTATGAGGAAGGAAGGATATATGTACTGTATGAGGAAGGGAGGATATATGTACTGTATGAGGAAGGGAGGATATATGTACTGTATGAGGAAGGAAGGATATATGTACTGTATGAGGAAGGGAGGATATATGTACTGTATGAGGAAGGGAGGATATATGTACTGTATGAGGAAGGGAGGATATATGTACTGTATGAGGAAGGAAGGATATATGTACTGTATGAGGAAGGGAGGATATATGTACTGTATGAGGAAGGAAGGATATATGTACTGTATGAGGAAGGGAGGATAAATGTACTGTATGAGGAAGGGAGGATATATGTACTGTATGAGGAAGGAAGGATATATGTACTGTATGAGGAAGGGAGGATATATGTACTGTATGAGGAAGGGAGGATATATGTACTGTATGAGGAAGGGAGGATATATGTACTGTATGAGGAAGGGAGGATATATGTACTCTATGAGGAAGGGAGGATATATGTACTGTATGAGGAAGGGATGTTATGTACTGTATGAGAGAGAGTGTGAGATGTATGTTAATATTGTCTCTGTCCATCCTATAATTAAAGGTATTTTACTAATATCTCAGAGGATACACAAAGCAAATTATCTATATCTAACACACATGTACGCACGCACGCACATACGCAAACACACACACACCTGGCTTCACACACACACACACACACGGCTGGCATTAGATAGTTACTCTATCAGCTGTGTCAATTTGTTACTGGCATCGACTACTGGCACCCCACCAAGACCAGGAGAACAGACAGGTAGGTGTGTGTGTGTGTGTGTGTGTGTGTGTGTGTGCGTGTGCGTGTTTGTGTGTGTGTGTGTGTATTTGAATGCTTCACTAGCTGTGCCAACATCTGCTATTATCCAGCTGCAAGTTAATAGGCTCATAGTGCTCGGAACTAAGCCCTGATTGGTCAATTACTCTTTGGACCAGGACTTCACCAGGAAGTCCATGGGTGAATTATCCAATGAGGTGAACGATTCAGGGAGATTGAATAAATAATAATATGCCATTTAGCAGACGCTTTTATCCAAAGCGACTTACAGTTATGAGTGCATACATTTTTTTTTTGTGTGTATGGGTGGTCCCGGGGATCGAACCCACTACCTTGGCGTTAGAAGGGCCGTGCTCTACCAGCTGAGCTACAGAGGACCACAGAATAGAGCTGATACAATAGAGTAGACTATCAGATCTGTTCCGTAAATCAGATCTGTTCCGTAAATCAGATCTGTTCCGTAAATCAGATCTGTTCCGTAAAAATAAATGTCTATATGCAATGTTGTGAACAGCTCATTGAATACACCCCAAAAGTCTTGAGGTTTTGTGTATGTGTTTGCGTTTATTCTGTGTGTATTATATTTGTATTCTGTGTGTATTCATTGTGTATTATATGTGTATTATGTGTGTATTCTGTGTGTATTATGTGTGTATTCTGTGTGTATTCTGTGTGTATTCTGTGTGTATTCTGTGGGTATTCTGTGGATATTCAGTGTGTATTCTGTATGTATTTTGTGTGTATTCTGTGTGTAATCTGTGTGTATTCTCTGTATATTATGTGTGTATTATGTGTGTATTCTGTGGGTATTCTGTGTGTATTATGTGTGTATTCTGTTTGTATTCTGTGTGTCTATGTGTGTGTGTGTATATGTGTGTGTGTAAGTGTATTCTGTGTGTGTATTCTGTGTGTGTTTGTCTTCACCCCATGAAGCCTTGAGGCCGTGTTGTGTCATCAAGCTTACTTCCTGCTGGGAGAATCAACCAATCAGATATAGCCTAATCATCACCACAGGGTGCTGTATTGGCGGAAATAAATACATAGAATTCTTAGACTCCCCAACTGCCTTGTTCAAATATTTTGTGGAATTAGTTCTAAGATGGAGAGAGAGAGAACAGTATAGGCCACAGTGGGGTGGTATCATTATACTGGTCATTATACAGTGGGGTGGTGTCATTATACTGGTCATTATACAGTGGTGTGGTGTCATTATACTGGTCATTATACAGTGGGGTGGTATCATTATACTGGTCATTATACAGTGGGGTGGTATCATTATACTGGTCATTATACAGTGGTGTGGTGTCATTATACTGGTCATTATACAGTGGTGTGGTGTCATTATACTGGTCATTATACAGTGGGGTGGTGTCATTATACTGGTCATTATACAGTGGGGTGGTATCATTATACTGGTCATTATACAGTGGGGTGGTGTCATTATACTGGTCATTATACAGTGGTGTGGTGTCATTATACTGGTCATTATACAGTGGGGTGGTATCATTATACTGGTCATTATACAGTGGGGTGGTATCATTATACTGGTCATTATACAGTGGTGTGGTGTCATTATACTGGTCATTATACAGTGGGGTGGTGTCATTATACTGGTCATTATACAGTGGGGTGGTGTCATTATACTGGTCATTATACAGTGGGGTGGTATCATTATACTGGTCATTATACAGTGGGGTGGTATCATTATACTGGTCATTATACAGTGGGGTGGTATCATTATACTGGTCATTATACAGTGGGGTGGTATCATTATACTGGTCATTATACAGTGGGGTGGTATCATTATACTGGTCATTATACAGTGGGGTGGTATCATTATACTGGTCATTATACAGTGGGGTGGTATCATTATACTGGTCATTATACAGTGGGGTGGTATCATTATACTGGTCATTATACAGTGGGGTGGTATCATTATACTGGTCATTATACAGTGGGGTGGTATCATTATACTGGTCATTATACAGTGGGGTGGTATCATTATACTGGTCATTATACAGTGGGGTGGTGTCATTATACTGGTCATTATACAGTGGGGTGGTATCATTATACTGGTCATTATACAGTGGGGTGGTATCATTATACTGGTCATTATACAGTGGGGTGGTATCATTATACTGGTCATTATACAGTGGGGTGGTGTCATTATACTGGTCATTATACAGTGGGGTGGTATCATTATACTGGTCATTATACAGTGGGGTGGTATCA
This sequence comes from Coregonus lavaretus, assembly GCF_964263955.1. Taxonomy (NCBI): domain Eukaryota; kingdom Metazoa; phylum Chordata; class Actinopteri; order Salmoniformes; family Salmonidae; genus Coregonus; species Coregonus lavaretus. Next base: position 25,537 of record NW_028159973.1, read on the forward strand.
TTATACTGGTCATTATACAGTGGGGTGGTATCATTATACTGGTCATTATACAGTGGGGTGGTATCATTATACTGGTCATTATACAGTGGGGTGGTATCATTATACTGGTCATTATACAGTGGGGTGGTATCATTATACTGGTCATTATACAGTGGGGTGGTATCATTATACTGGTCATTATACAGTGGGGTGGTATCATTATACTGGTCATTATACAGTGGGGTGGTATCATTATACTGGTCATTATACAGTGGGGTGGTATCATTATACTGGTCATTATACAGTGGGGTGGTATCATTATACTGGTCATTATACAGTGGGGTGGTATCATTATACTGGTCATTATACAGTGGGGTGGTATCATTATACTGGTCATTATACAGTGGGGTGGTATCATTATACTGGTCATTATACAGTGGGGTGGTATCATTATACTGGTCATTATACAGTGGGGTGGTATCATTATACTGGTCATTATACAGTGGGGTGGTATCATTATACTGGTCATTATACAGTGGGGTGGTATCATTATACTGGTCATTATACAGTGGGGTGGTATCATTATACTGGTCATTATACAGTGGGGTGGTATCATTATACTGGTCATTATACAGTGGGGTGGTATCATTATACTGGTCATTATACAGTGGGGTGGTATCATTATACTGGTCATTATACAGTGGGGTGGTATCATTATACTGGTCATTATACAGTGGGGTGGTATCATTATACTGGTCATTATACAGTGGGGTGGTATCATTATACTGGTCATTATACAGTGGGGTGGTATCATTATACTGGTCATTATACAGTGGGGTGGTATCATTATACTGGTCATTATACAGTGGGGTGGTATCATTATACTGGTCATTATACAGTGGGGTGGTATCATTATACTGGTCATTATACAGTGGGGTGGTATCATTATACTGGTCATTATACAGTGGGGTGGTATCATTATACTGGTCATTATACAGTGGGGTGGTATCATTATACTGGTCATTATACAGTGGGGTGGTATCATTATACTGGTCATTATACAGTGGGGTGGTATCATTATACTGGTCATTATACAGTGGGGTGGTATCATTATACTGGTCATTATACAGTGGGGTGGTATCATTATACTGGTCATTATACAGTGGGGTGGTATCATTATACTGGTCATTATACAGTGGGGTGGTATCATTATACTGGTCATTATACAGTGGGGTGGTATCATTATACTGGTCATTATACAGTGGGGTGGTATCATTATACTGGTCATTATACAGTGGGGTGGTATCATTATACTGGTCATTATACAGTGGGGTGGTATCATTATACTGGTCATTATACAGTGGGGTGGTATCATTATACTGGTCATTATACAGTGGGGTGGTATCATTATACTGGTCATTATACAGTGGGGTGGTATCATTATACTGGTCATTATACAGTGGGGTGGTATCATTATACTGGTCATTATACAGTGGGGTGGTATCATTATACTGGTCATTATACAGTGGGGTGGTATCATTATACTGGTCATTATACAGTGGGGTGGTATCATTATACTGGTCATTATACAGTGGGGTGGTATCATTATACTGGTCATTATACAGTGGGGTGGTATCATTATACTGGTCATTATACAGTGGGGTGGTATCATTATACTGGTCATTATACAGTGGGGTGGTATCATTATACTGGTCATTATACAGTGGGGTGGTATCATTATACTGGTCATTATACAGTGGGGTGGTATCATTATACTGGTCATTATACAGTGGGGTGGTATCATTATACTGGTCATTATACAGTGGGGTGGTATCATTATACTGGTCATTATACAGTGGGGTGGTCATACTGGTCATTATACAGTGGGGTGGTATCATTATACTGGTCATTATACAGTGGGGTGGTATCACTATACTGGTCATTATACATTGGGGTGGTATCATTATACTGGTCATTATACAGTGGGGTGGTATCATTATACTGGTCATTATACAGTGGGGTGGTATCATTATACTGGTCATTATACAGTGGGGTGGTATCATTATACTGGTCATTATACAGTGGGGTGGTATCATTATACTGGTCATTATACAGTGGGGTGGTATCATTATACTGGTCATTATACAGTGGGGTGGTATCATTATACTGGTCATTATACAGTGGGGTGGTATCATTATACTGGTCATTATACAGTGGGGTGGTATCATTATACTGGTCATTATACAGTGGGGTGGTATCATTATACTGGTCATTATACAGTGGGGTGGTATCATTATACTGGTCATTATACAGTGGGGTGGTATCATTATACTGGTCATTATACAGTGGGGTGGTATCATTATACTGGTCATTATACAGTGGGGTGGTATCATTATACTGGTCATTATACAGTGGGGTGGTGTCATTATACTGGTCATTATACAGTGGGGTGGTATCATTATACTGGTCATTATACAGTGGGGTGGTATCATTATACTGGTCATTATACAGTGGGGTGGTATCATTATACTGGTCATTATACAGTGGGGTGGTATCATTATACTGGTCATTATACAGTGGGGTGGTATCATTATACTGGTCATTATACAGTGGGGTGGTATCATTATACTGGTCATTATACAGTGGGGTGGTATCATTATACTGGTCATTATACAGTGGGGTGGTATCATTATACTGGTCATTATACAGTGGGGTGGTATCATTATACTGGTCATTATACAGTGGGGTGGTATCATTATACTGGTCATTATACAGTGGGGTGGTATCATTATACTGGTCATTATACAGTGGGGTGGTATCATTATACTGGTCATTATACAGTGGGGTGGTATCATTATACTGGTCATTATACAGTGGGGTGGTATCATTATACTGGTCATTATACAGTGGGGTGGTATCATTATACTGGTCATTATACAGTGGGGTGGTATCATTATACTGGTCATTATACAGTGGGGTGGTATCATTATACTGGTCATTATACAGTGGGGTGGTATCATTATACTGGTCATTATACAGTGGGGTGGTATCATTATACTGGTCATTATACAGTGGGGTGGTATCATTATACTGGTCATTATACAGTGGGGTGGTATCATTATACTGGTCATTATACAGTGGGGTGGTATCATTATACTGGTCATTATACAGTGGGGTGGTATCATTATACTGGTCATTATACAGTGGGGTGGTATCATTATACTGGTCATTATACAGTGGGGTGGTATCATTATACTGGTCATTATACAGTGGGGTGGTATCATTATACTGGTCATTATACAGTGGGGTGGTATCATTATACTGGTCATTATACAGTGGGGTGGTATCATTATACTGGTCATTATACAGTGGGGTGGTATCATTATACTGGTCATTATACAGTGGGGTGGTATCATTATACTGGTCATTATACAGTGGGGTGGTATCATTATACTGGTCATTATACAGTGGGGTGGTATCATTATACTGGTCATTATACAGTGGGGTGGTATCATTATACTGGTCATTATACAGTGGGGTGGTATCATTATACTGGTCATTATACAGTGGGGTGGTATCATTATACTGGTCATTATACAGTGGGGTGGTATCATTATACTGGTCATTATACAGTGGGGTGGTATCATTATACTGGTCATTATACAGTGGGGTGGTATCATTATACTGGTCATTATACAGTGGGGTGGTATCATTATACTGGTCATTATACAGTGGGGTGGTATCATTATACTGGTCATTATACAGTGGGGTGGTATCATTATACTGGTCATTATACAGTGGGGTGGTATCATTATACTGGTCATTATACAGTGGGGTGGTATCATTATACTGGTCATTATACAGTGGGGTGGTATCATTATACTGGTCATTATACAGTGGGGTGGTATCATTATACTGGTCATTATACAGTGGGGTGGTATCATTATACTGGTCATTATACAGTGGGGTGGTATCATTATACTGGTCATTATACAGTGGGGTGGTATCATTATACTGGTCATTATACAGTGGGGTGGTATCATTATACTGGTCATTATACAGTGGGGTGGTATCATTATACTGGTCATTATACAGTGGGGTGGTATCATTATACTGGTCATTATACAGTGGGGTGGTATCATTATACTGGTCATTATACAGTGGGGTGGTATCATTATACTGGTCATTATACAGTGGGGTGGTATCATTATACTGGTCATTATACAGTGGGGTGGTATCATTATACTGGTCATTATACAGTGGGGTGGTATCATTATACTGGTCATTATACAGTGGGGTGGTATCATTATACTGGTCATTATACAGTGGGGTGGTATCATTATACTGGTCATTATACAGTGGGGTGGTATCATTATACTGGTCATTATACAGTGGGGTGGTATCATTATACTGGTCATTATACAGTGGGGTGGTATCATTATACTGGTCATTATACAGTGGGGTGGTATCATTATACTGGTCATTATACAGTGGGGTGGTATCATTATACTGGTCATTATACAGTGGGGTGGTATCATTATACTGGTCATTATACAGTGGGGTGGTATCATTATACTGGTCATTATACAGTGGGGTGGTATCATTATACTGGTCATTATACAGTGGGGTGGTATCATTATACTGGTCATTATACAGTGGGGTGGTATCATTATACTGGTCATTATACAGTGGGGTGGTATCATTATACTGGTCATTATACAGTGGGGTGGTATCATTATACTGGTCATTATACAGTGGGGTGGTATCATTATACTGGTCATTATACAGTGGGGTGGTATCATCATACTGGTCATTATACAGTGGGGTGGTATCATTATACTGGTCATTATACAGTGGGGTGGTATCATTATACTGGTCATTATACAGTGGGGTGGTATCATTATACTGGTCATTATACAAAGGGGGTGGTATCATTATACTGGTCATTATACCTGTGTCACTAGATTAAAGATTGTGGTTATGTGTCATCACACAGGAATCATCACACAGGAATCATCAGATACAGAGAGAGAGGAAAGGAAGGAATGAAGGAAAGG
>NW_028159972.1:0-47500 GCF_964263955.1 Coregonus lavaretus
AGTCAGGTTTGAGCCTGAGTCTCCTGTGGATTTAGGCAATGTGTTAAAAGAGTGACAGTATCTTCACATTTTTTATGTGTTTGTCAACACAATCTACCCAAAACAGTTTTTTCCTACTAAGGGTGAATTAGTAAAAGTTTTCTTACAGACCAAGGATGATACCTGTCTTCATTGTCCTTTTTGTTACCTGTGGGCATTGTGTGATTATTTCAACGTTCATTTGTAAAGTACAAAGATTAGCAGATGTTAAAGCAGGTGCTGTGAAACGCTTGTGTTTCTAGCTCCAGCAGTGCAGTCATTGTCTAACAGTACAATCCTAATACAGAAATAATTAAACATTTAAAATATATTAAGAAATATCAGAAAGAGCAATGTCAGAGTCCGGAATATAAATATGTGGTTTGTATTGACAGTATGGAAAATATCTAAGTAGGAAAATGATATGTCCAGAATACAGTATGTACAGCAGTAGTTATATAGGATGAGCTATGTCCAGAATACAGTATGTACAGCAGTAGTTATATATGGATGAGCTATGTCCAGAATACAGTATGTACAGCAGTAGTTATATATGGATGAGCTATGTCCAGAATACAGTATGTACAGCAGTAGTTATATAGGATGAGCTATGTCCAGAATACAGTATGTACAGCAGTAGTTATATAGGATGAGCTATGTCCAGAATACAGTATGTACAGAAGTAGTTATATATGGATGAGCTATTTCCAAAATACAGTATGTACTGTACATATGAAGTGAGTATTCAATTCACTTAAATTCTCAGAGAACAAATGTAATGTCAACAAAATAATGTTGCAGGAATGCAAACCATATATTTTACTAACTACAGAAACAATTTCAGAACAATAAACATTATGTAAACATTATTAAATTGACCACTGTTCAATGACTACACTACTAGAGTGTACAAAACATTCCATGACATAGACTGACCAGGTGAATCCAGGTGAAAGCTATGATCCCTTATTGATGTCACCTGTTAAATCCACTTCAATCAGTGTAGATGAAGGGGAGGAGACAGGTTAAAGAAGGATTTTTAAGCCTTGAGACAATTGAGACATTAATTGTGTATGTGTGCCATTCAGAGGGTAAATGAGGAAGACAAAATATTTAAGTGCCTTTGAACGGGGTATGGTAGTAGGTGCCAGGCGCACTGGTTTGTGTGAAGAACTGCAATGCTGCTGGGTTTTTCACTCTCAACAGTTTCCTGTGTGTATCAAGAATGGTCCACCACCCAAAGGACATCCAGCCAACTTGACACAAGTATGGGAAGCATTGGAGTCAACATGGGCCAGCATCCCTGTGGAATGCTTTCGACACCTTGTAGAGTCCATGCCCCAACGAATTGAGGCTGTTCTGATGGCAAAAGGGGGTGCAACTCAATAAAAGGAAGGTGTTCCTAATGTTTTGTATACTCAGTGTATGTACATAGGGCAGCAGTCTCAAAGGTGCAGGGTAGAGTACCAGATGGTAGCAGGCTAATGACAGTTTCTAAGGTGCAGGGCAGGGTACCGGGCGGAGGCCGGCTAGTGATGAATGTTTAACAGCCGGATTGCCTGAAGATAGAAGCAGTTTTTCTCGGCCAGATTGCGACACTGGGTGCTGTAGATGTCCTGGAAGGCTGGCAGTGTGCCCCCGGTGATGCGTTGGGCTGACCGCACCACCCTCTGGAGAGCCCTGCAGTTGAGGACCAGGCGGCGATACAGCGCGACAGAATGCTTTCAATGTTCGTGAGGGTCTTAAGGGCCAAGCCAAATCTCTTCAGCCTCCTGAGGTTGAAGAGGCGTTGTTGTGCCTTCAAACTGGTGTTTCAGGAACTCAGTGATGTGCACGCCAGGAACTTAAAGCTTTTGTGGATGGGGGCTCTCTCTGTGGACTCCTGTAGTCCACCATCAGCTCTTTCATTTTGTTGACATTGAGGAATAGGTTATTTTCCTGGCGCCACTCTGCCAGGGCCCTCACCTCCTCCCTGTAGGCTGTATCGTTGTTGTTGGTAATCAGGCCTAACACTGTTGTGTCGTCAGCAAACTTCATGATTGAGTTGGAGACGTGCATTGCCACGCAGTCTTGGATGAACAGGGAGTACAGGAGGGGGCTGAGCACGCACCCCTGTGGGACCTCCGTGTTGATGATCAGCGTGGCGGAGGTGTTGTTGCCTACCTTCACCACCTAGGGGCGGCCCGTCAGGAAGTCCAGGACGCAGATGCACAGGGCGGGGTTCAGAAGCAGGGCCCCGAGCTTAATGATGAGCTTGGAGGGTACTATGGTGTTGAAGGCTGAGCTGTTGTCAATGAACATAATTCTCACATAGGTATTTCTCTTGTCCAGGCTGGATAGGGCAGTGTGCAGTATAATAATATAATAATAATATGCCATTTAGCAGACGCTTTTATCCAAAGCGACTTACAGTCATGTGTGCATAAATTTTTTGTGTATGGGTGGTCCCGGGGATCGAACCCACTACCTTGGCGTTACAAGCGCCGTGCTCTACCAGCTGAGCTACAGAGGACCACAAGTGCGATGGCGATTGCATTGTTCGTGGATCTGTTAGGGCGGTATGCAAATTGTAGGGGGTGTAGGGTGTCAGGTAAGGTGGAGGTGATTTGGTTCTTAACTAGCCTCAAAGCACTTCATGATGACAGATGTGAGTGCTACGGGGCGATAATATTACATACAGAAACAATGGTGGACATCTTGAAGCAAGTGGGGACAACAGACTGGGATAGGGAGAGATTGAATATGTCCGTAAACACTCCAGCCAGCTGGCCTGCGCATGCTCTGAGGACGTGGCTAGGGATGCCGTCTGGGCTGGCAGCCTTGCGAGGGGTTAACACGCTTGAATGTCTTACGTCGGCCACGGCGATCGGGAGCACCCAGTCCTCGTGAGCAGCAGGGCCCGCGGCGGCGGCGGCGGCTCTGTGTTGTTTTCCTCGAAGCGGGCACCTTGCCGTGGTTAAATGCGGTGGTTCGCACTTTTCAGTTTTGTTTTAGTTCTAATGGTCACAATAAGAACACTTCCTGTCACATGTCAGTGTCGTTACCGGAGACGACCCGGAACATTTCCCAGTGTGCGTGATCAAAAACAGTCCCGAAGTATAGATTCCGATTAGTCAGATCAACGTTGAAACAGTCCTTACCACGGGTGCTTCCTGTTTTAAGTTTCTGCCTATAGGAGGGGAAGAGCAGTATGGAGGCGTGATCTGATTTGCCGAAGGGGGTTAGAGGAGGGCCTTGTAGCCTTCCCGGAAGGGAGAGTAACAATGGTCAAGCATGTTCTCTCCACGTGTAGCACAGGAGATGTGTTAGTAGAATTGTGGGATGCATTTTCCTCCCGATTTCCGTTAGTCCCCCAGCTACAAATGATTGAACTATATGGCTTATCCGTAGTGGTACTTGATATTCTACGTCATTCCACCACTTCCTGAGCCGAAAAAAAAGCAGTCCTTCTCGGAAGTCTCTCGTTATGTTATAATGTTGTGTCTGAGACATAACTTAATGATAGATTGATATACGGCTAGCTAGGGTATGGAATATAGTGTTGATATACGGCTAGCTAGGGTATGGAATATAGTGTTGATATACGGCTAGCTAGGGTATGGAATATAGTGTTGATATACGGCTAGCTAGGGTATGTAATATAGTGTTGATATACGGCTAGCTAGGGTATGGAATATAGTGTTGATATACGGCTAGCTAGGGTATGGAATATAGTGTTGATATACGGCTAGCTAGGGTATGGAATATAGTGTTGATATACGGCTAGCTAGGGTATGGAATATAGTGTTGATATACGGCTAGCTAGGGTATGGAATATAGTGTTGATATACGGCTAGCTAGGGTATGTAATATAGTGTTGATATACGGCTAGCTAGGGTATGGAATATAGTGTTGATATACGGCTAGCTAGGGTATGGAATATAGTGTTGATATACGGCTAGCTAGGGTATGGAATATAGTGTTGATATACGGCTAGCTAGGGTATGGAATATAGTGTTGATATACGGCTAGCTAGGGTATGGAACATAGTGTTGATATACGGCTAGCTAGGGTATGGAACATAGTGTTGATATACGGCTAGCTAGGGTATGGAACATAGTGTTGATATACGGCTAGCTAGGGTATGGAATATAGTGTTGATATACGGCTAGCTAGGGTATGGAATATAGTGTTGATATACGGCTAGCTAGGGTATGGAATATAGTGTTGATATACGGCTAGCTAGGGTATGGAATATAGTGTTGATATACGGCTAGCTAGGGTATGGAATATAGTGTTGATATACGGCTAGCTAGGGTATGGAATATAGTGTTGATATACGGCTAGCTAGGGTATGGAATATAGTGTTGATATACGGCTAGCTAGGGTATGGAATATAGTGTTGATATACGGCTAGCTAGGGTATGGAATATAGTGTTGATATACGGCTAGCTAGGGTATGGAATATAGTGTTGATATACGGCTAGCTAGGGTATGGAATATAGTGTTGATATACGGCTAGCTAGGGTATGGAATATAGTGTTGATATACGGCTAGCTAGGGTATGGAATATAGTGTTGATATACGGCTAGCTAGGGTATGGAATATAGTGTTGATATACGGCTAGCTAGGGTATGGAATATAGTGTTGATATACGGCTAGCTAGGGTATGGAATATAGTGTTGATATACGGCTAGCTAGGGTATGGAATATAGTGTTGATATACGGCTAGCTAGGGTATGGAATATAGTGTTGATATACGGCTAGCTAGGGTATGTAATATAGTGTTGATATACGGCTAGCTAGAGTATGGAATATAGTGTTGATATACGGCTAGCTAGGGTATGGAATATAGTGTTGATATACGGCTAGCTAGGGTATGGAATATAGTGTTGATATACGGCTAGCTAGGGTATGGAATATAGTGTTGATATACGGCTAGCTAGGGTATGTAATATAGTGTTGATATACGGCTAGCTAGGGTATGGAATATAGTGTTGATATACGGCTAGCTAGGGTATGGAATATAGTGTTGATATACGGCTAGCTAGGGTATGGAATATAGTGTTGATATACGGCTAGCTAGGGTATGGAATATAGTGTTGATATACGGCTAGCTAGGGTATGGAATATAGTGTTGATATACGGCTAGCTAGGGTATGTAATATAGTGTTGATATACGGCTAGCTAGGGTATGGAATATAGTGTTGATATACGGCTAGCTAGGGTATGGAATATAGTGTTGATATACGGCTAGCTAGGGTATGGAATATAGTGTTGATATACGGCTAGCTAGGGTATGGAATATAGTGTTGATATACGGCTAGCTAGGGTATGGAATATACTGTTGATATACGGCTAGCTAGGGTATGGAATATAGTGTTGATATACGGCTAGCTAGGGTATGGAATATAGTGTTGATATACGGCTAGCTAGGGTATGGAATATAGTGTTGATATACGGCTAGCTAGGGTATGGAATATAGTGTTGATATACGGCTAGCTAGGGTATGGAATATAGTGTTGATATACGGCTAGCTAGGGTATGGAATATAGTGTTGATATACGGCTAGCTAGGGTATGGAATATAGTGTTGATATACGGCTAGCTAGGGTATGGAATATAGTGTTGATATACGGCTAGCTAGGGTATGGAATATAGTGTTGATATACGGCTAGCTAGGGTATGGAATATAGTGTTGATATACGGCTAGCTAGGGTATGGAATATAGTGTTGATATACGGCTAGCTAGGGTATGGAATATAGTGTTGATATACGGCTAGCTAGGGTATGGAATATAGTGTTGATATACGGCTAGCTAGGGTATGGAATATAGTGTTGTGAGTAGAATGTTACATTCTTTCCCAAGGCTAGGTAGAGAGAGCCCAAGGCTATGGGGCTCCAAGGCTGAGCTGAGGAGAGACTCTTGGGCATCTTATGGCTGAAGGTGCAGAGGAGAGTGAAAGAAAAGGAGAGGATATTTGAAGGTTGTATTTTAGCACCTAGACAGCTCCCTTCCTACCAGAGACACTTCTGTTGGGTTGAAAGAGAGAGAAATAGTGCCCTATAAAATCTGCGTTGCGGAGAACGCAGAAGGAATCACGGAATCAACAATATTCAAAATTGTATTGAACTTCGTAGGAAATTAACTAAATGTATTGAATTTATTAGAAAATGCATTAATTTGCCCAAGTAAATTATAAGACAACTGTCTAAAACGGCACAGGAATTGCCCTGTCTGTGTGTCACACCCTGATCTGTCTTTCTCAAGTTCCTGTTTTCTAGTTTTCCCGGTTTTGACCATTCTGCCTGCCCTGACCCTGAGATTGCCTGCCATTCTGTACCTTGTCACACCACCCTGGATTATTGACCTCTACCTTGTCCTGACCCTGAGCCTGCCTGCCGTTCTGTACCTTTTGGGCTCTGATCTGGATTACTGACCTCTGCCTGCCCTTGACCTGTCGTTTGCCTGCCCCCTGGTTTTGTAATAAACATTTGTTACTTCGACGCTGTCTGCATCTGGGTCTTCTCCTGAAACGTGATAGTGTGTTTCTGTGTGTGTCGTGCATATGTCTACCACTTTGTGTAGCCTTTAGCGATGATGCTAATGATATCACCTTCTGGTAGAGAAGGAAAGGCTTTCCCAAAAACCTTCTCAACTAAATGTTAACTACAAAGTAACCTGGCAGAACGATATCATGATTATTTGCATAAAATTTGGTAATTAGTTTCGCAAACTCTGCAATCACATGAGCGCTACAGAAACATCGCTAAACAGGCAGAGGTCAGTAATCCAGATCAGAGCCCAAAAGGTACAGAACGGCAGGCAGGCTGGTGCACAGATGGATTAAAGGGTAACTACACCCAAAAATATAAATGTCTGGTTTTTCCCAGACCTCAAAGGTGGTCTCCTGATGTGGTTTATAATAATAATAATAATAATATGCCATTTAGCAGACGCTTTTATCCAAAGCGACTTACAGTCATGCGTGCATTTTTTTTTGTGTATGGGTGGTCCCGGGGATCGAACCCACTACCTTGGCGTTACAAGCGCCGTGCTCTACCAGCTGAGCTACTGAGAACCACTGGTTTAAGCATTGTTGTGGACTTAGAACATCCAATGCTGTTGTTTTTCTATTTTAAAAAAAAGTGCGATTTCGAGAGCGAAAACCTGAAAGAAATTGAAAAAATTTAAACCTGTAAAAACTAAATAGAGAATACGGAATTTGGAGGAGAACTTACAACAGAAAAACACTACACTTGGGGTCTACTTGAGATCCTTGAGAAAAAGTTATAGTCCTTTCACTATGACAGAAATAATATATTTTTAGTAATGGGTCCAACTTTCACTGGATGTAAGGTTGGAACAAAATGCAGTTAAAAATGTTATAGCTACTATTTTTATCTAGACTGTTTTCCTACCATGTACATTTGACCAATAATAATGGCGAGTTAATTTGTGATTCTGTGATGATTCCTGTGTAATTGTCACGATCGTTGAACGGAGTAGACCAAGGCGCAGCGTTGAAGGCAAACATACTTTATTAACCAATAGTGATAACACGAACAAAACAATAAACGATAACGTGACGTCCTAGGTTAAACACAACCAACACGGAACAAACCAAAAGGAACAAGATCCCACAACACCTGTGGGAACACAGCCTGTCTAAATATGGCTCCTAATCAGAGACAACCAGCAACAGCTGACACTTGTTGCCTCTGATTGGGAACCACTCTGGCCAACATAGAAATACCATACTAGACTGTGAACATAGAACAAAACACATAGAATCTACACACCCTGGCTCAACATATAGAGTCCCCAGAGCCAGGGTGTGACAGTAATCCCTTATAGCAGACGACTTCCTGTCACCACACGCTGGTACCACCACTTACTGCAAGCATCTGACAGCATGTGTGCGTGCGTGTGCGTTTGTGTGCAGGTGTGTCACACTACATTAATTTAGTCACTAAATTCACTATGGCAAGATGAAAATTATTTTGATATTTGTTTATCGTTTGATCTGATCCTGACCCAAAGCTTAATGTTAGATTATTGTTATTTTACTACAACTAAAATGATCTACCAATATAATCAGTGCTTGACAGGGTTTTTTTTCTTGATAAAAAAGGGGCTTAGGTGGTGGGTTGTGGCATGGGGTGCGGCTGAATTTTAGAGGACATTTTAGTGGCCTCCATCTTGTCGGTGCAGAGATTATATATATTTTTTCGCCTTTAAATATAATGTCTTGCAATTCTACACATTTTGCCATGGCGCTGAGAGACAATGTAGCAGTTTGAAAGCTAATTTCCTGCAACTCTATGTGTTTTGCTATGGCTAATGGTATGGCTAATGCTATGCTAATGCTATGGCTAATGCTATGTTCTTTAGCTCAAACATAGTAACAAAACCAACACTGCTAAATTCATTGTTTTTATTTTGGTGATTGTTACTTCTCAAATAATTTATTATAAAAAAATATATAGGTCCATTTATTTACTAACAAGCCAGTTGTTATTTTTTTTTGCCAGTCTTTTGTCTTTTTTTTTTTTTTTTTTTTTTGGGGGGGTGGGGGGGGGGGGGGTAGATTAGCTTAATATTGCAGATAGATTGTAACTTCCATCAATGTAATTGTCTGCATCACTTCCAATCCCCCATGTTTTTATATATATACTCCCCTTTATTACTTTTCAACCCCGCCATCCTTTCCCTACTTGGGGTAAATTAGTGAACAACAATGCCTAGGCCTCTACTTCCAGTTTATACTTACTATCTACATTTTACATTTTATGGACACAGTCAATTTTACAATAACAAGCCATTCTTACTTCAGATCCCACTGCTTACACCACATGACACCCCTCTCTCTCTTCATCAAAATAATTGCAGCTAATTCCAAATTCCAATTCTCTCTCTCTCTCTCTCTCCCCTGCAGAACATTGAAAAAAAGGATTAAAAAAGTGAGGGAAGGAGAAAAGTGGTTTGAGAAGAATGGATTAAGTTGTTAAAAAAGGTGGGCCCACGGGGGTATGGGAGCCTGCAGGGTATAACCTGTATTCCTACTACAGAGCACACACACACACACACCGGAGCACGCACACCGGAGCACCCACACCGGAGCACACACCCCGGAGCACCCACACCGGAGCACGCACACCGGAGCACACACAGGCGACTGGCTGCTCTTCCCGGCCGATAGATTTTCACCCCTCCCTCCCCTCCTCACCCCGCTACACTCCTTCCCCCTCCTCCCCACCCACCACTCACCGTGTGACGCCAACTAATTATGGCGGACTGACTTGGCATCGACTGGATTGTGACCTGAAATTCAGATGAATTTCTTATGTGGGCTGATAGGCAGGGGGAGGGGTGTGTGATAGGCAGGGGGAGTATTTCAATCATGCTGCTCCCCTACCTCCCTTCCTCCCTCCCTCTTTCTCTCTCTCCCTCTCTCTCTCTCTCTCTCTCTCTTTCCTCTCTCACTTGCTGTCTTTTGTCCAGTTCTCTACCCCTCTTCCTCTTCCTCTTCCTCTTCCTCTCCCTCTCCCTCTGACTCAATCTCTCATCGCTGCTCTTTGCTCTCTGCTCTCTCCCTCTCCCTCTGACTCAATCTTTCATCTCTGCTCTCCCCCTCTCTCTCTCCCTCCCTCTGTCTTTAATGCTAATCGTCTCACCTAGCTGGTGGTCTGTGTTATCGAACCACTGAGGCTCTATATCTGCCTGATTTAAGAAGGCTCACAAGTAACTCACTATCTTCTGACCCAGCATCAGTGTGTGTGTGTGTGTGTGTGTGTGTGTGTGTGTGTGTGTGTGTGTGTGTGTGTGTGTGTGTGTGTGTGTGTGTGTGTGTGTGTGTGTGTGTGTGTGTGTGTGTGTGTGTGTGTGTGTGTGTGTGTGTGTGTGTGTGTGTGCGTGCGTGCGTGCGTGCGTGCGTGTGCGTGTGCGTGTGTGTGTGTCAAAGCCCTCTGGTAAAACATGTTCCCAATAACGTGTCTGTATGTCGTCCTCCAGGAGATTAACTAACCAACGTCAAAATATAATTTTATACAGATTAGTAATTACACAAATATGAAAATATATATAAAATCCTTGCCTATCGCCTCATCCATAAATGATCATATTTAAGAGATATATAGATATAACTTATATAAGATGAACTGCGTTAAAATATGTGAACTGAAAGCTGATCGAAGAAGCTTAACATATGATATCTAATATTGAACGTACTGTGTTAATATTCAGTAAAGTTGAAGGAAAGCTGACATTTGGAGGCCCTCGACACATCGTTGTTTTTTTTTATGAAGTGGTGCCATCGTTTGATGTTCTATTTCCCTCCTTCCTTCCTGTATCACAGCAAAACATCTGCTAGTGTGTGTGTGTCTGTGTGTCTGTGTGTCTGTGTGTGTGTGTGTGTCTGTGTGTCTGTGTGTGTGTCTGTGTGTGTGTGTGTGTGTGTGTGTGTGTGTGTGTGTGTGTGTGTGTGTCTGTGTGTCTGTGTGTCTGTGTGCGAGTTAGTTAATATTCAAACGTCTGGAGCAGTATTACCTCCCAAGCCAATCAGACATCAAATCAAGCCTCAGCCACGCCTTTCCTATTGGTCTCTGGAGATGCAGCCTGACTCTTTCCTATTGGTCTCTGGAGATGCAGCCACGCCTTTCCTATTGGTCTCTGGAGATGCAGCCTGACTCTTCTAACTACAGAGACTATGTATATACACTACCGGTCAGAAGTTTTTGAACACCTACTCATTCCAGGGTTTTTCTTAATTTTTACTATTTTCTACATTGTAGAATAATAGTGAAGACATCAAAACTATGAAATAACATATATGGAATCATGTAGTAACCAACAAAGTGTTAAACAAATCTTTTTTAAAAAATATATTTGAGATTCTTCAAGTAGCCACCCTTTGTCATGATGACAGCTTTGCACACTCTTGGCATTCTCTCAACCAGCTTCATGAGGTAGTCACCTGGAATGCATTTCAATTAACAGGTGTGCCTTCTTAAAAGTTAATTTGTGGAATTTCTTTCCTTAGTGCATTTGAGCCAATCAGTTGTGTTGTGACAAGAAGATAGCCCTATTTGGTAAAACTCCATATTATGGCAACAACAGCTCAAATAAGCAAAGAGAAATGACAGCCCATCATTACTTTAAGACATGAAAGTCAGTCAATACGGAACATTTCAACTTTGAAAGTTTCTTTAAGTGCAGTCGCAAAAAACATCAGGCGCTATGATGAAACTGGCTCTCATGAGGACCGCCACAGGAATGGAAGACCCAGAGTTACCTCTGCTGCAGAGGATAAGTTCATTAGAGTTACCAGCCTCAGAAATTGATACGTTCAACACCATAGTGCCCTCAAAGCTCATCACTAAGCTATGGACCCTGGGATTAAACACCTCCCTCTGCAACTGGATCCTGGACTTCCTGACAGGCCGCCCCCAGGTGGTAAGGGTAGATAACAACACATCTGCCACACTGATCCTCAACACGGGGGCCCCTCAGGGGTGTGTGCTCAGTCCCCTCCTGTACTCCCTGTTCACCCATGACTGCATGGCCAGGCACGACTCCAACACCATCATTAAGTTTGCCGACGACACAACAGTGGTAGGCCTGATCACCGACAATGATGAGACAGCCTATAGGGAGGAGGTCAGAGACCTGGCCGTGTGGTGCCAGGATAACAACCTCTCCCTCAATGTGACCAAGACAAAGGAGATGATTGTGGACTACAGGAAAAAAAAGAGGACTGAGCACGCCCCCATTCTCATCGACGGGGCTGTAGTGGAACAGGTTGAGAGCTTCAAGTTCCTTGGTGTCCAACAAACTATCAAGACAGTTGCGAAGAGGGCACGACAAAGCCTATTCCCCCTCAGGAGACTGAAAATATTTGGCATGGGTCCTCAGATCCTCAAAAAGTTATACAGCTGCACCATCGAGAGCATCATGACTGGTTGCATCACCGCCTGGTATGGCAACTGTGATGTTTCAGAACTTTTGTGAAACATCACAGTACAGTTGAAAAATATATGGCAAATAGATCTGAAAAGTCATAGTCAATCGATCAATAATGTAATAATACTTTTAGCCAAAATGTTTATTTTCAATTTACAATCTGTAGAAACAATGAGAATAGATGGGTTCAGAACTTTTGTAACACATCACAGTACAGTTGAAAAATATATGGCAAATAGAAATCCAATATGGATGGTGTTAAGAGATAGATGGGAGGTATTGAATGGAGCTGAAGGATGGGACTAATAACAACTAACAACAACTAATAACAACAAGATAACTAATGTAAAGCATATGGTGTCCATAATAAGTATATAGGTTATAGGTTGAGCGCTTTTGTGAAAGAGCACATTTGGAAAGATATGGCATATAGAAGCAAACCGGATGGACATCATGAAAATGATCAGAGAGGTTGAGGGTAGAGGAAGTTCAGGAGTAAAAACAAACAAAATAGAATTACAGTAAAATTGACTATGTCCATAAAATGTATATAGTATGTATAAGCTGGAAGTAGAGGCCTAAGCGTTGTTGTTCACTAGTTTACTCCAATTAGGGAAGGGGTGGTGGGGTTGGAAAGTAATAAAGGGAAATATATATATATTTTTAAAATATGTATATACAGTATCTCACAAAAGTGAGTACACCCCTCACATTTTTGCAAATATTTGAGTATATCTTTTCATGTGACACACTGAAGAAATGATACTTTGCTACAATGTACAGCTTGTATAACAGTGTAAATTTGCTGTCCCCTCAAAATAACTCAACACACAGCCATTAATGTCTAAACCGCTGGCAATAAAAGTGAGTACACCCCTAAGTGAAAATGTCCAAATTGGGCCCAATTAGCCATTTTCCCTCCCCGGTGTCATGTGACTCGTTAGTGTTACAAGGTCTCAGGTGTGAATGGGGAGCAGGTGTGTTAAATTTGGTGTCATCGCTCTCACACTCCCTCATACTGGTCACTGGAAGTTCAACATGGCACCTCATGGCAAAGAACTCTCTGAGGATTTGAAAAAAATAATTGTTGCTCTACACAAAGATGACCATACGCCGCACACTGCATCAAATTGGTCTGCATGGCTGTCGTCCCAGAAGGGAGCCTCTTATAAATAATTGTATTAATTTTTTTTATTTAACCTTTATTTAACCAGGTTTATTTCACCTTTATTTAACCAGGTTTATTTAACCTTTATTTAACCAGGTAAGTCAGTTGAGAACAAGTTCTCATTTACAACTGCGACCTGGCCAAGATAAAGCAAAGCAGTGCGATTAAAAACAACAACACAGAGTTACATATGGGGTAAAAAAATACATAAAGTCAAAAATACAAACAGAAAAAATATATATTCAGTGTGTGCAAATGTAGCAAGTTATGGAGGTAAGGCAATAAATAGGCTATAGTGCAAAATAGTTACATTTTCGTATTAACACTGGAATGATAGATGTGCAAAAGATGTGAAAATAGAGATACTGGGGTGCAAAATAAATAACAATATGGGGATGAGGTAGTTGGGTGGGCTAATTTCAGAATGGGCTGTGTACATGTGCAGTGATCGGTAAGATGCTCTGACAACTGACACTTACATTTAGTGAGGGAGATAAGAGTCTCCAGCTTCAGAGATGATGCACAAGAAATCCCGCAAACAGTTTGCTGAAGACAAGCAGACTAAGGACATGGATTACTGGAACCATGTCCTGTGGTCTGATGAGACCAAGATAAACTTATTTGGTTCAGATGGTGTCAAGCGTGTGTGGCGGCAACCAGGTGAGGAGTACAAAGACAAGTGTCTTGCCTACAGTCAAACATGGTGGTGGGAGTGTCATGGTCTGGGGCTGCATGAGTGCTGCCGGCACTGGGGAGCTACAGTTCATTGAGGGAACCATGAATGCCAACATGTACTGTGACATACTGAAGCAGAGCATGATCCCCTCCCTTCGGAGACTGGGCCGCAGGGCAGTATTCCAACATCATAACAACCCCAAACACACCTCCAAGACGACCACTGCCTTGCTAAAGAAGCTGAGGGTAAAGGTGATGGACTGGCCAAGCATGTCTCCAGACCTAAACCCTATTGAGCATCTGTGGGGCATCCTCAAACGGAAGGTGGAGGAGTGCAAGGTCTCTAACATCCACCAGCTCCGTGATGTCGTCATGGAGGAGTGGAAGAGGACTCCAGTGGCAACCTGTGAAGCTCTGGTGAACTCTATGCCCAAGAGGGTTAAGGCAGTGCTGGAAAATGATGGTGGCCACACCAAATATTGACACTTTGGGCCCAATTTGGACATTTTCACTTAGGGGTGTACTCACTTTTGTTTCCAGCGGTTTAGACATTAATGGCTGTGTGTTGTGTTATTTTGAGGGGACAGCAAATTTACACTGTTATACAAGCTGTAAACTCACTTCTTTGTGTATTTCTATGTATGTGTATGTATGTACAGTGGGGAAAAAAAGTATTTAGTCAGCCACCAATTGTGCAAGTTTTCCCACTTAAAAAGATGAGAGAGGCCTGTAATTTGTATCATAGGTACACGTCAACTATGACAGACAAAATGAGGAAAAAAAATCCAGAATATCACATTGTAGGATTTTTAATTAATTAATTTGCAAATTATGGTGAAAAATAAGTATTTGGTCAATAACAAAAGTTTCTCAATACTTTGTTATATACCCTTTGTTGGCAATGACACAGGTCAAACGTTTTCTGTAAGTCTTCACAAGGTTTTCACACACTGTTGCTGGTATTTTGGCCCATTCCTCCATGCAGATCTCCTCTAGAGCAGTGATGTTTTGGGGCTGTCGCTGGGCAACACGGACTTTCAACTCCCTCCAAAGATTTTCTATGGGGTTGAGATCTGGAGACTGGCTAGGCCACTCCAGGACCTTGAAATGCTTCTTACGAAGCCACTCCTTCGTTGCCCGGGCGGTGTGTTTGGGATCATTGTCATGCTGAAAGACCCAGCCACGTTTCATCTTCAATGCCCTTGCTGATGGAAGGAGGTTTTCACAGAAAATGTCATTATTTCCTTTATACGGATCAGTCGTCCTGGTCCCTTTGCAGAAAAACAGCCCCAAAGCATGATGTTTCCACCCCCATGCTTCACAGTAGGTATGGTGTTCTTTGGATGCAACTCAGCATTCTTTGTCCTCCAAACACGACGAGTTTAGTTTTTACCAAAAAGTTCTATTTTGGTTTCATATGACCATATGACATTCTCCCAATCCTCTTCTGGATCATCCAAATGCACTCTAGCAAACTTCAGACGGGCCTGGACATGTACTGGCTTAAGCAGGGGGACACGACTGGCACTGCAGGATTTGAGTCCCTGGCGGCGTAGTGTGTTACTGATGGTAGGCTTTGTTACTTTGGTCCCAGCTCTCTGCAGGTCATTCACTAGGTCCCCCCGTGTGGTTCTGGGATTTTTGCTCACCGTTCTTGTGATCATTTTGACCCCACGGGGTGAGATCTTGCGTGGAGCCCCAGATCGAGGGAGATTATCAGTGGTCTTGTATGTCTTCCATTTCCTAATAATTGCTCCCACAGTTGATTTCTTCAAACCAAGCTGCTTACCTATTGCAGATTCAGTCTTCCCAGCCTGGTGCAGGTCTACAATTTTGTTTCCGGTGTCCTTTGACAGCTCTTTGGTCTTGGCCATAGTGGAGTTTGGAGTGTGACTGTTTGAGGTTGTGGACAGGTGTCTTTTATACTGATAACAAGTTCAAACAGGTGCCATTAATACAGGTAACGAGTGGAGGACAGAGGAGCCTCTTAAAGAAGAAGTTACAGGTCTGTGAGAGCCAGGAATCTTGCTTGTTTGTAGGTACCAAATACTTATTTTCCACCATAATTTGCAAATAAATTCATTAAAAATCCTACAATGTGATTTTCTGGAGAAATAAAATCTCAATTTGTCTGTCATAGTTGACGTGTACCTATGATGAAAATTACAGGCCTCTCTCATCTTTTTAAGTGGGAGAACTTGCACAATTGGTGGCTGACTAAATCCTTTTTTCCCCCACTGTATATGTATATAAGAAAAAGAAAAAAAACATATGGGGGATTGGAAGTGATGCAGACAATTACATTGATGGAAGTTACAATCTATCTGCAATATTAAAGCTGATCCATTCTAAAAAAATAAAAAAATTAAAAAATTATTTAAAAAAGACAAAAAATAATAAATAAATAAATAAATAAAACATTACTGCTCGGCCTCCGACCACCAGAGGGCACTATAGAGGGTAGTGCGTACATCACCAAGCTTCCTGCCATCCAGAACTTGTCAAAGACTCCAGCCACCCTAGTCATAGACTGTTCTCTCTGCTACCGCACGGCAAGCGGTACCAGAGCGCCAAATCTAGGTCCAAAAGGCTTCTTAACAGCTTCTACCCCCAAGCCATAAGACTCCTGAACAGCCAATCATGGCTACCCGGACTATTTGCATTCCCCCCTACTCCACCCCACCCCACCCCCTCTCGTTCGCTGCTGCTACTCTGTTTATTATTTATGCATAGTCACTTTAACTCTACCTACATGTACATATTACCACACTTACCTCGACTAACCTGTGTCCCCTGCACATTGACTCTGTACCGGTACCCCCTGTATATAGCCTCCCTACTGTTATTTTATTTTACTGCTGCTCTTTAATTATTTGCTATTTTCTATTTTTTACTTATCTTTTTTTACTTAACAATTTTCTTAAAAACTGCATTGTTGGTTAAGGGTTTGTAAGTAAACATTTCACTGTAAGGTCTACACCTGTTGAATTCGGCGCATGTGGCAAATAACATTTGATTTGATTTGATTTAGAGTTACCAGCCTCAGAAATTGCAGCCCAAATAAATGCTTCACAGAGTTCAAGTAACAGACACATCTCAACATCAACTGTTCAGAGGGGACTGTGTGAATCAGGCCTTCATGGTCGAATTGCTGAAAAGAAACCACTACTAAAGGACACCAATAAGAAGAAGAGACCTGCTTGGGCCAAGAAACATTAGACCGGTGGAAATTTGTCCTTTGGTCTGGAGTCCAAATTTGAGATTTTTGGTTCCAACCGCCGTGTCTTTGTGAGACGCTGAGTAGGTGAACGGATGATATCCGCATGTATATTTCCCACTGTAAAGGATGGAGGAGGAGGTGTTATGGTGTGGGGGTGCTTTGCTGGTGACACTGTCTGTGATCTATTTAGAATTCAAGGCACACTTAACCAGCATGGCTACCACAGTATTCTGCAGCGATACGCCATCCCATCTGGTTTGGGCTTAGTGGGACTATCATTTGTGCTTCAACAGGACAATGACCCAGCACACCTCCAGGCTGTGTAAGGGCTATTTTACCAATAAGGAGAGTGATGGAGTGCTGCATCAGATGACCTGGCCTCCACAATCCCCCGACCTCAATCCATTTGAGATGGTTTGGGATGAGTCGGACCGCAGAGTGAAGGAAAAGCAGCCAACAAGTGCTCAGCATATGTGGGAACTCAAGACCGTTGGAAAAGCATTCCAGGTGAAGCTGGTTGAGAGAATGCCAAGAGTGTGCAAAGCTGTCATCAAGGTAAAGGGTGGCTACTTTGAAGAATCTCAAATAATAAAATACATTTTGATTTGTTTAACACTTTTTTGCTTACTACATGATTCCATATGTGTTATTTCATAGTTTTGATGTCTTCACTATTATTCTACAATGTAGAAAATAGTAAAAAATAAAGAAAAACCCTTGAATGAGTAGGCGTTCTAAAAATGTTGACCGGTAGTGTATATTTTCTAGTTTTTAAGTTCTTTATCATTGTCCTGCCAGCATAAACACATACTGTACATACAGCAGAGTTACCCAGCCTTTGCAGAAGGGCTTTCATCCTGCTGTTTTCCTGTTTCTTCCTGCTTTCTTCCTGTTTCTTCCTGCTTTCTTCCTGTTTCTTCCAGTTTCTTCCTGCTTTCTTCCTGTTTCTTCCTGCTTTCATTTTTTCTAATACAGAGTCATACCTTGTATAGACAGAATGATCAACATGACTCATACCCTGGAGAGACAGAATTATTTAATGGTCCTTGCAATCACAGATCCTTGGGACAACCCTACCCCATTGAAGTTGACATTTAAAATGGTTAAGGTAAGGATTAAGGTTAGGGTTAGGTAAGGATTCAGTTTAGGGTTAGGTAAGGATTAAGGTTAGGGTTAGGTAAGGGTTATGGTTATGCTTAAGGTTAGGGTAAGGGTAGGGGTTACGGTTAGGGTAAGGGTTAAGGTTATGGTCAGGGTAAGGGTTAAGGTTAGAGTAAGGGTTAAGGTTAGGGTAGGGACGTCCCAAAGAGCCTGGATAGCACTAACCATTCATTCATACTCTCACTCTTCATTTTGTCTCCCGAAAATATAAGATTTCCACATCAAAACACCAGTCCTTTCTCTAGCGGTGAACACAGCGAAATTGAGCTATTGATATCTCGCTATCCGCCCTGTTAGATTAATTAGCTAACAGTATTCACCACATTAGCATACAATCATGCTCTGGCTAACCGTTAACAAAGTGAGTCTGGGCCCAAGTTCTGATCTCCAAAGAGGGAACTACAGTTAGAGTCTTTGTTCTGTGTTGGAGGGGTTCTAGGTTCTAGGCCCGGGTTCTAGCGGGTTCTAGCGGTAAACGAAGGACTAACCCTAATTAATGACAGTATCTGATTCACACTGTGCGTGTGTGTGTGTGTGTATGCATGTGTGTGTGTGTGTGTGTGTGTGTGTGTGTGTGTGTGTGTGATTCACGCTGTTGTGTAAATTGTAATTAGGTGTTAGTAATTATAATGTATAGAACAGCCTTTGTTAAAGTGGGGGTCGCGACCCACCTATTGCGACGTGCCAGAGTAAACTATTTCATTAATTACTGGAATTGATTTGGCCAAGTGCAACTGCGCTCTCTGTTCAGTGCACTCTCTGCTTAGCAGCGGTGTCTCTGCTTAGTTTTGGCAGCTGCGCGAGGAGGGAGATGCCTGTGTGCTTCGCCCGTTTACCAGATCTATTTTCTGCAGTTTTTTTTGAAGATCACTCCGCAACCCACATGCTGCAGCGCTGTCGTTCAGCAGCCATTGGCCATTCCCACTCGCCATCACTCACCGCTGTCATCAAATGGACTCAAACTAGCAACAATTGCTGAGCTCAATCATCAAGAAACCCAAATACAGGGATGAGTTTCTCTCTCTCTTGGTTTCATACAAACTTTGAGAAAGAATGAGGACCGCCCACAATGTGTTTTGTTTTGTGAGGGGGAAGTGTTTAGC
The DNA here is from genome assembly GCF_964263955.1 of Coregonus lavaretus. Lineage (NCBI taxonomy): Eukaryota > Metazoa > Chordata > Actinopteri > Salmoniformes > Salmonidae > Coregonus > Coregonus lavaretus. The sequence continues at coordinate 19,286 of NW_028159972.1, forward strand.
AATGAGTCTCTCAAAAGGACCAAACATCCTCAGCATGACGGTAAACCCAGGGAGTTTTTTCCCGAACAGGGCAGAATGCTTCGGGAAACAGTGCTTCGACAGTGGAAGAGTAAGTCAGCAAAGGCATTGTTGTTTTATAACAGGTGATGATAAGCAGAAATAAGGGAGTGCTATCTCTCATAGTAGTAGATGTGAGTTTCTCTTTCCAACAATCCCCTTGTACACTCCTGAGTGGCGCGGCGGTCTAAGGCACTGCATCTCAGTGCTTGAGGCGTCACTACAGACCCCCCTGGTTCGATTCCAGGCTGTATCACAACCGGCCGTGATTGGGAGTCCCATAGGGCGGCACGCAATTGGCCCAGCGTCGTCTGGGTTTGGCCGGTGTAGGCCGTCATTGTAAATAAGAATTTGTTCTTAACTGACTTGCCTAGTTAAATAAAGGTAAAAAAAAAAAAATACAGCTAATTGCTAACGTTAGCCAAAACAAGCTAGCTGGCTCCTGAGTAACAGTGCAACCCTTAGCAACAGTACAGATGAAGATGACACATTAACAGGCCTACTGTACATCTCACTGTATAAATGATTGTTGAAAACAAGTCTAGGTTGGAACTGTTGCTGTTAAAATATATATTCTGTACCGGAATAAAATAATTTAATACATCACACAGATGTAGACCAGAACAGACAGATACACACACACGCACACACACGCACACACACACACACACACAGCTGATAAGATAAATCAAGAGTAGGTCATATTTAATTTTTTATTTTTTACATGATAGTTCATTGTAGGTGGCTTTTGACAAAAGGCTTTCTCTGCCACTCTAACAGGCATTCAAAGGGAACAGAACTATCGTCAAAGTTTCATACCAGGTGAGCCTAAATATTGCCAAGAAGCCCCACAGTATAGGAGAGGAGCTCATCAAAACCTGCCTGAGTGATGTCCGTGTGTCTCTCTTGGGTGAGCAGCAATAAAAGTGGAATCAGTCCCACTTTCCAATGACACAGTGGGCAAAATAATAAGATATACTGTATGTCAGTTGAATGAAAGAATGAATGAATGAATGAATTAAATGTTATTTTTGTGTCAAATCGCCAATTGGCAACCCATCCCTTATGGGATTAATTGAAACATAAACAAACATTACAATAAATCACTGTGGGAATTCAGTGACAATTCTTCTTCCAGTGTTCTCTGCATTGCGCATCGCATAAAGAGTGAAAAAAACAAGGGTAAAAATCAATACATAATAGTAAATAAGGTTATCCAAAACAATAATTATATCCCTAGAGCAGCAAAATATTGTATACATATATAACACCTACAGATAAATAAATACAGAAACATTTGAACCCAGTCTGTCCCAAAGAGAAGATTCAGATGGGAGACAAGCCTATACACAATCTATATAATATACGTACCATTTACCACGTAGAAGCTAAACATCTTTATCACGTAATTATTAGGTAGCCCTTTGTCTTTCATTCCAGGCTTTATCTAAATATTCCGTAAAACGGAAATACACAATGGACAAAAAAAACATTGTAGTGTCTCCTCATCGCTCTATAGGATGGATCTAACGTGGTCCTCTGTAGCTCAGCTGGTAGAGCACGGCGCTTGTAACGCCAAGGTAGTGGGTTCGATCCCCGGGACCACCCATACACAAAAATGTATGCACGAATGACTGTAAGTCACTTGGGATAAAAGCGTCTGCTACATGGCATATTATTATTATTATTATATTATCGCTCAGCCACATAATGCCAGGGTATATGGTACTCTCCCGAGTGGCGCAGTGGTCTAAGGCACTGCATCGCAGTGCTCGCTGTACCACTAGAGATCCTGGTTTGAATCCAGGCTCTGTTGTAGCCGGCCGCGACCGGGAGAGTTGTGGGTTCAATTCCCACGGGGGGCCAGTATAAAAATAAAAAATAAATGAAAAAAATATATATTTATGCACTCACTAACTGTAAGTCGCTCTGGATAAGAGCGTCTGCTAAATGACTCAATCTTACCTGTACACATAGCGATCTCTTGCTTTTAGGTAGGTTATACATAATATACAGTGAGGGAAAAAAGTATTTGATCCCCTGCTGATTTTGTACGTTTGCCCACTGACAAAGACATGATCAGTCTATAATTTTAATGGTAGGTTTATTTGAACAGTGAGAGACAGAATAACAACAACAAAATCCAGAAAAACGCATGTCAAAAATTTTATGAATTGATTAGCATTTTAATGAGGGAAATAAGTATTTGACCCCTCTGCAAAACATGACTTAGTACTTGGTGGCAAAACCCTTGTTGGCAATCACAGAGGTCAGACGTTTCTTGTAGTTGGCCACCAGGTTTGCACACATCTCAGGAGGGATTTTGTCCCACTCCTCTTTGCAGATCTTCTCCAAGTCATTAAGGTTTTGAGGCTGACGTTTGGCAACTCGAACCTTCAGCTCCCTCCACAGATTTTCTATGGGATTAAGGTCTGGAGACTGGCTAGGCCACTCCAGGACCTTAATGTGCTTCTTCTTGAGCCACTCTTTTGTTGCCTTGGCCGTGTGTTTTGGGTCATTGTCATGCTGGAATACCCATCCACGACCCATTTTCAATGCCCTGGCTGAGGGAAAGAGGTTCTCACCCAAGATTTGACGGTACATGGCCCCGTCCATCGTCCCTTTGATGCGGTGAAGTTGTCCTGTCCCCTTAGCAGAAAAACACCCCCAAAGCATAATGTTTCCACCTCCATGTTTGACGGTGGGGATGGTGTTCTTGGGGTCATAGGCATCATTACTCCTCCTCCAAACACGGCGAGTTGAGTTGATGCCAAAGAGCTCAGTTTTGGTCTCATCTGACCACAACACTTTCACCCAGTTCTCCTCTGAATCATTCAGATGTTCATTGGCAAACTTCAGACGGCCCTGTATATGTGCTTTCTTGAGCAGGGGTACCTTGCGGACGCTGCAGGATTTCAGTCCTTCACGGCGTAGTGTGTTACCAATTGTTTTCTTGGTGACTATGGTCCCAGCTGCCTTGAGATCATTGACTAGATCCTCCCGTGTAGTTCTGGGCTGATTCCTCACCGTTCTCATGATCATTGCAACTCCACGAGGTGAGATCTTGCATGGAGCCCCAGGCCGAGGGAGATTGACAGTTATTTTGTGTTTCTTCCATTTGCGAATAATCGCACCAACTGTTGTCACCTTCTCACCAAGCTGCTTGGCGATGGTCTTGTAGCCCATTCCAGCCTTGTGTAGGTCTACAATCTTGTCCATGACATCCTTGGAGAGCTCTTTGGTCTTGGCCATGGTGGAGAGTTTGGAATCTGATTGATTGATTGCTTCTGTGGACAGGTGTCTTTTATACAGGTAACAAGCTGAGATTAGGAGCACTCCCTTTAAGAGTGTGCTCCTAATCTCAGCTCGTTACTTGTATAAAAGACACCTGGGAGCCAGAAATCTTTCTGATTGAGAGGGGGTAAAATACTTATTTCCCTCATTAAAATGCAAATAAATTTATAACATTTTTAACATGCGTTTTTCTGGATTTTTTTGTTGCTATTCTGTCTCTCACTGTTCAAATAAACCTACCATTAAAATTATAGAAATGTCTTTGTCAGTGGGCAAACGTACATAATCAGCAGGGGATCAAATACTTTTTTCCCTCACTGTATCTCTCACACACAAATTCACCCTTAATCAAACAAAAGGTTCTCAATTTGGGTTTATGATTAATCTCCTTCACCCATTTGTTTTCATATTGCATCAACAGTGTTTTTTAAATCATATATATATATATATACATATGTCTCCCTTCCTTTGGTTTTCGTACAGATGTTCACAGTCAGACTGTTGGAAAACGTCTGACATTTGGATAGATCCCATTGAAAAAACTTTACTAGCTATTCTGTCAGTTTGCATATCCAACAATCTATTCCAAAGTCTCACCATACACACCTTCCATCTCACCTCACAGGGTTTCCCAGCCCGTGTCCCCAGTTATTGCAAGTATAGGTACAAACATGTGGACACCTAAAAAAGTAACGCACTGCTCTGTTATGGACATTTTCGTTTTTCGAGATGCGCTTAGCTCCACACTCCTACTGAATCGTCCAGAACAGGACACACGCACGTCTGACACAGTTTGGACTACGTGGCATAACCGATATCTTTGAGTGTTTTTGTTTTTCCTATAACTCCCCCTAATATCGTTACTTGCTGAGTCGTCCAGGGTAGACGTTTTCCGTATAGAAAGGTCATATGTTCATCAATAAAAAAAACACCAAAATATTTATACTTGCTAGTAAACTCAAGAAATTTCTTCACCAAAAACTGAAAAACACTTCTCTTAGTATCTGGTTTTCTAAAATGCAGTATCTGTTTGTTTTTTTGTCAGGCTGATCATGAGTCTCCATCTTTTACACCAATTGACTCCACATAATAACAAGTACTGCAAGTCTTGTTCAGTTTCTGCCATCATTGTTGGCTGGTCCTCATTACATGTTTGTCGCCAAACCCACTGGCTCCAGGCCATCTATAAATCACTGCTAGGCAAATCCCCGCCTTATCTTAGCTCATTGGTCACCATAGCAACACCCACCCGTAGTATGCGCTCCAGCAGGTATATCTCACTGGTCATCCCCAAAGCCAACACCTCCTTTGGCCGCCATTCCTTCCAGTTCTCTGCTGCCAATGACTGGAACGAATTGCAAGAATCTCTGAAGCTGGAGACTCTTATCTCCCTCACTAACTTTAAGCATCAGTTGTCAGAGCACCTTACCGATCACTGCACCTGTACACAGCCCTTCTGAAATTAGCCCACCCAACTACCTCATCCCTATATTGTTATTTATTTTGCTCTTTTGCACCCCAGTATCTCTATTTGCACATAATCTCTTGCACATCTATCATTCCAGTGTTAATACTATTGTAATTATTCTGCACTATAGCCTATTTATTGCCTTACCTCCATAACTTGCTATATTTGCACACACTGTATATATATATTTTCTGTTGTATTTTTTTGACTTTATGTATTTTTTTACCCCATATGTAACTCTGTGTTGTTGTTTTTATCGCACTGCTTTGCTTTATCTTGGCCAGGTCGCAGTTGTAAATGAGAACTTGTTCTCAACTGGCTTACCTGGTTTAAATAAACGTAAAAAAAAGAAAAGAAAAAAAGAGTTTAGACCTTTAGATAGAAAAGATGAAGCGGCACAAGAAATTCTCTCTTCAATTACAGCTGATGGTTTATGCAAGATACATATTTCAGTTGACGTGTACCTATGATGAAAATTACAGGCCTCTCTCATCTTTTTAAGTGGGAGAACTTGCACAATTGGTGGCTGACTAAATAATTTTTTCCCCCACTGTATATATATATATATATACATATGGTTATTTCATTTCATTGTTATTTGTTTTTGTTTTTGTTTATATTGCATTTGTTTTAGGTAATTAGTATGAATTTGTTCATCCAAAACATATTTTTGTTTTTGGGGTATTTTTTACTACCCTGTACAGTAGGTGGCAGCAATACACCTTTATGAGTGTAGTCTGCCAATAAACCTCAAAGAAGAAGAAGGGCAGCTAAACGTTGGGTAAATGTTCAGGCATTAGTCAGGGCAGCTAAACGCTGGGTAAATGTTCAGGCATTAGTCAGGGCAGCTAAACGCTGGGTAAATGTGAGTTGACTGACTGAGGACCTGCTGGCTGGTATCTTTCATCTCTAAAGGACTCAGATTAGATGATAAAGTGTCAAAAATCAGTGAAGTGTCATCGTATATTCTAACCTGTATTTATAATCCAAGATCAGGAACATTGCAGAACAATCACTCTCTCTCTCTCTCTCTCTCTCTCTCTCTCTCTCTCTCTCTGGATTGAATCCAATGAATCCAGTGGTAGTGTAATATTGTCTCCTATTGTAGTGTGTGTGCCCACGGGGGGGCAGTATGAAAAATGTATGCACTCACTAACTGTGAGTCGCTCTGGATAAGAGCGTCTGCTAAATGACTAAAATGTCAACAACAAAAAAGAAAACGTGTAGCATCCTACCTGACAGGCGCTCCTCTGCTCTGTGCAGGTTTCAGCAGGACAGTCACTGTGCTGTCTGTCTGGTTCAGAGATGTCTCCTGGTCATAGGCTGGCATGGAGGGAGCTAGAAGGACAACACAAGCATACTATCTCAGTCTCCTGGGGTTAGTGTCTAGGGGTTAGGTGTCTAGGGGTTAGTGTCTAGGGCAGGGGTGTCAAACTCATTTTAGCTCAGGGGCCACATGGAAGAAAATCTATTCCCAAGTGGGCCGGACCGGCAAAATCATGGTATATATAACTTAAAAACAACAACTTCAGATTGTTTTCTTTGTTTTAATACTATCAACATAAAACATAAAGCTGGAGCCTGAGGACAGTGTGTCCAAAATAGTACAAGCACAACATCACTATTAATCATAAAACACCTCAAGTTTATTTGAAAATTCTAAAGAAAAAACACACAAACACACAATGCCTCAGTGATTCACATAACTGTTTCACAGATCACAGAACTATATCAGGGTGTCATTTCTCAGGCAGAAATGAAGATACAAATAATGAAATCCTGTTCCCCAAACAAGTGCAAGAACCATAGAGTCAAGAATAGGTTAAATATACAAATCAAATCAAATCAATTAAAAACAATAGCACATCAACATAAAAACATATAAACATAAAGCTGGAGCCTGAGGACAGTGTGTCCAAAAGCACAACATCACTATTAATCATAAAACACCTCAAGTTATTTGAAATTCTGAGGACAAACAACACACAAACACACAATGCCTCAGTGATTCACAGAAGTATATCACAGATCACAGAACTATATCAGGGTGTCTCATGCAGCACTTTAAGTGGGGTTGCATAGTTTATTTGACTCCTGATACCTGGCATCTTTTAGCTTTCACCAGCGCATCAATATCAGGCGTCACATCCTGAGTGGCAGCCAACTTCAGGATGTGATTCAAGTGCTTGTGCGTGAGCCTTGAGCGCAGCTTTGTTTTATTTATGCTCATTACAGAGAACTTGCTCACAAAGATATGTGGTTCCAAACATGCACAACCGTTTTGCAGCGAGGGCTGTCAAGTTGGGGTAACCAGGCAAGAGATTCTGATAAAATGTGTCCAAGCCTCCTGGTGCAAAATACAGTGAAAAGTCCAAAAATCACGTCCTCCATTTGCAGATTGCACTTTCTCTCTGAACTTTGTCACAACGCCTGCTTTTTTCCCGATAATTGAGGGCGCACCATCTGTAGCCAGGCTGACAGCGCGGGACCAGTCCACTCCGACCCTGTCCAGCACGCCGACGAGTGCAGTGAAAATATCAGCTGCTGTCATTGTATCTGTCATCGGCACCAACTCCACAAACTCCTCGGTGACGGTCAATGTGTCATCAACTCCGCGGATGAAAATGGCCAGTTGTGCAACATCTGTAATGTCCGTGCTTTCATCAATTGCAACCGAAAATGCAATAAATGACTTTACTTTTTGCTTCAACTTGCTGTCCAAATCCACTGAAAGATCGGAAATCCTGTCTGCAACTGTGTTTCTTGTCAGGCTGATATTTGCAAAAGCCTGGTGCTTTTCAGGGCACACAATCTCTGCTGCCTTCATCATGCATGTTTTTACAAATTCACCCTCACTAAATGGTTTTGAAGCCACTGCGATTTCATTAGCAATGAGGTAGCTAGCTTTCACTGCAGCGTCACTGATGTCTCGGCTGTGAGTAAACACAGACTGCTGTTTCTTCAGACCCACCAACAGTTCATTCACCTTCTCTCTTCTCCGCTGTCCTTGAAAGTTGTCATATTTGTCGGCATGAAGACTCACATAGTGGCGACGAAGGTTATATTCTTTCAGCACTGCAACATGCTGTGAACACACCAAACATACAGCTTTCCCATTCAATTCCGTGAATAAATAGAAGGATGACAATTTTTCTTGGAACACTGCGTCCACTTTTCTCTTTTTTGACAGAGACATATTGGGGCAATGAGGGTGCCAAATCACATAATGTTAAAAGTAGAAGCCGTAATAAATATCGCGGCCAAAACAAAGTAGCTCATCCGGACTGGCTGCACTTGCTTGACCTATTTGCTCTGCCCCGGTATAAACAGTTTGCTTGCTTAACACAATTGCTATTGCGCAATCCAGTGGACACAATTGGAACAGCAGTTTCTTTTATTGAAAAATTGCAGCTCATTTTTATACTTTACAAAATCATCTCGCGGGCCGGATTAAACCCGTTTGCGGGCCTCATCCGGCCCGCGGGCCGGACGTTTGACACCCCTGGTCTAGGGGTTAGGTGTCTAGGGGTTAGTTGTCTAGGGGTTAGTGTCTAGGGGTTAGTGTCTAGGGGTTAGTTGTCTAGGAGTTAGTGTCTAGGGGTTAGTGTCTAGGGGCTAGGTATTAGCATATATATTTTTTGATCAAACAATATAGCTCAGTATTTGAATTATTTATTTTATACAGTCATTTTTGCTCATTTTTATCAATAATCTCGAACCCCACTGTATATATTTCGAAATAACTGCCCTTTTCTGGCTCGCAAATGTATTTTAACTAACAAATTGTTCCCAGAAAATCTGTACGGCCTTCAGTTGAATTTCGAGATCTTGATGTGGCCATCGAGCCAAAATCTTTGCCCGCCCCTGGCTAAGTGTCTAGGAGCTAGGTGTCTAGGAGCTAGGTGTTTGGAGCTAGGTGTCTAGGTGCTAGGTGTCTAGGTGTCTAGGTGTCTAGGAGCTAAGTGTCTAGGATCTAGGGGGCTAGGAGCTAGGTGTCTAGGAGCTAGGTGGTTAGGTGTCTAGGTGTCTAGGAGTTAGGTGTCTAGGAGCTAGGTGTCTAGGTGTCTAGGAGCTAGGTGTCTAGGTGTCTAGGAGCTAGGTGTCTAGGTGTCTAGGAGTTAGGTGTCTAGGTGCTAGGTGTCTAGGAGCTAGGTGTCTAGGAGCTAGGTGTCTAGGTGTCTAGGAGCTAGGTGTGTAGGAGCTAAGGGGCTAGGAGCTAGGTGTCTAGGAGCTAGGTGTCTAGGTCACTAGGAGCTAGGTGTCTAGGAGCTAGGTGTCTAGGAGCTAGGTGTCTAGGTGTCTAGGAGCTAGGTGTCTAGGAGCTAGGAGCTAGGTGTCTAGGAGCTAGGTGTCTAGGTGTCTAGGAGCTAGGTGTCTAGGAGCTAGGTGTCTAGGAGCTAGGTGTCTAGGTCACTAGGAGCTAGGTGTCTAGGAGCTAGGTGTCTAGGAGCTAGGTGTCTAGGAGCTAGGTGTCTAGGTGTCTAGGAGCTAGGTGTCTAGGAGCTAGGTGTCTAGGAGCTAGGTGTCTAGGTGTCTAGGAGCTAGGTGTGTAGGTGTCTAGGAGTTAGGTGTCTAGGTGTCTAGGTGTCTAGGAGCTAGGTGTCTAGGAGCTAGGTGTCTAGGTGTCTAGGAGCTAGGTGTCTAGGTGTCTAGGAGTTAGGTGTCTAGGAGCTAGGTGTCTAGGTGTCTAGGAGCTAGGTGTCTAGGTGTCTAGGAGCTAGGTGTCTAGGTGTCTAGGAGTTAGGTGTCTAGGTGTCTAGGAGCTAGGTGTCTAGGTGTCTAGGAGCTAGGTGTCTAGGAGCTAGGTGTCTAGGTGTCTAGGAGCTAGGTGTCTAGGTGTCTAGGAGCTAGGTGTCTAGGTGTCTAGGAGCTAAGTGTCTAGGAGCTAGGGGGCTAGGAGCTAAGTGTCTAGGAGCTAGGTGTCTAGGAGCTAAGTGTCTAGGTGTCTAGGAGCTAGGTGGTTAGGTGGCTAGGTGGCTAGGAGCTAAGTGTCTAGGAGCTAGGTGTCTAGGTGTCTAGGAGCTAGGTGGCTAGGAGCTAAGTGTCTAGGAGCTAGGTGTCTAGGTGTCTAGGAGCTAGGTGTCTAGGAGCTAAGTGTCTAGGTGTCTAGGAGCTAGGTGTCTAGGTGTCTAGGAGCTAGGTGTCTAGGTGTCAAGGAGCTAGGTGTCTAGGAGTCTAGGAGCTGGGTGTCTAGGAGTCTAGGAGCTAGGTGTCTAGGTGTCTAGGAGCTAAGTGTCTAGGAGTCTAGGAGCTAGGTGTCTAGGGGGCTAGGAGCTAAGGGGCTAGGAGCTAGGTGTCTAGGAGCTAGGTGTCTAGGTGTCTAGGAGCTAGGTGTCTAGGAGCTAAGTGTCTAGGTGTCTAGGAGCTAGGTGTCTAGGTGTCTAGGAGCTAGGTGTCTAGGTGTCAAGGAGCTAGGTGTCTAGGAGTCTAGGAGCTGGGTGTCTAGGAGTCTAGGAGCTAGGTGTCTAGGTGTCTAGGAGCTAAGTGTCTAGGAGTCTAGGAGCTAGGTGTCTAGGGGGCTAGGAGCTAAGGGGCTAGGAGCTAGGTGTCTAGGAGCTAAGTGTCTAGGAGCTAGGAGCTAAGGGGCTAGGAGCTAGGTGGCTAGGAGCTAAGTGTCTAGGAGCTAGGAGCTAAGGGGCTAGGAGCTAGGTGGCTAGGAGCTAGGTGGCTAGGAGCTAGGTGTCTAGGGGGCTAGGAGCTAGGTGTCTAGGAGCTAAGTGTCTAGGAGCTAAGTGTCTAGGAGCTAAGTGTCTAGGAGCTTAGTGTCTAGGAGCTAAGTGTCTAGGAGCTAGGTGTCTAGGGGGCTAGGAGCTAGGTGTCTAGGAGCTAAGTGTCTAGGAGCTAAGTGTCTAGGAGCTAAGTGTCTAGGAGCTAAGTGTCTAGGAGCTAAGTGTCTAGGAGCTAGGAGCTAAGGGGCTAGGAGCTAGGTGGCTAGGAGCTAGGTGTCTAGGGGGCTAGGAGCTAGGTGTCTAGGAGCTAGGAGCTAGGTGTCTAGGTGTCTAGGAGCTAAGTGTCTAGGAGCTAAGTGTCTAGGTGTCTAGGAGCTAGGTGTCTAGGGGGCTAGGAGCTAGGTGTCTAGGGGGCTAGGAGCTAGGTGTCTAGGAGCTAAGTGTCTAGGAGCTAAGTGTCTAGGAGCTAGGTGTCTAGGAGCTAGGTGTCTAGGGGGCTAGGAGCTAGGTGTCTAGGAGCTAAGTGTCTAGGAGCTAAGTGTCTAGGTGTCTAGGAGCTAGGTGTCTAGGGGGCTAGGAGCTAGGTGTCTAGGAGCTAAGTGTCTAGGAGCTAGGAGCTAGGTGTCTAGGAGCTAGGTGTCTAGGTGTCTAGGAGCTAAGGGGCTAGGAGCTAGGTGGCTAGGAGCTAGGTGTCTAGGTGTCTAGGAGCTAGGTGTCTAGGGGGCTAGGAGCTAGGTGTCTAGGAGCTAGGGGGCTAGGAGCTAGGTGTCTAGGAGCTAGGTGGTTAGGTGTCTAGGTGCTAGGTGTCTAGGAGCTAGGTGGCTAGGTGTCTAGGAGCTAGGTGTCTAGGAGCTAGGGGGCTAGGAGCTAGGTGGCTAGGAGCTAGGTGTCTAGGAGCTAGGAGCTAAGTGTCTAGGGGCTAGGTGTCTAGGGGGCTAGGAGCTAGGTGTCTAGGAGCTAGGTGTCTAGGAGCTAAGTGTCTAGGAGCTAGGTGTCTAGGTGTCTAGGAGCTAGGTGGCTAGGAGCTAGGTGTCTAGGGGGCTAGGAGCTAGGTGTCTAGGAGCTAAGTGTCTAGGAGCTAAGTGTCTAGGAGCTAAGTGTCTAGGAGCTAGGAGCTAAGTGTCTAGGAGTTAGGTGTCTAGGTGTCTAGGTGTCTAGGGGGCTAGGAGCTAGGTGTCTAGGGGGCTAGGAGCTAGGTGTCTAGGAGCTAAGTGTCTAGGAGCTAAGTGTCTAGGAGCTAAGTGTCTAGGAGCTAGGAGCTAAGTGTCTAGGAGTTAGGTGTCTAGGTGTCTAGGAGCTAGGTGGCTAGGAGCTAGGTGTCTAGGGGGCTAGGAGCTAGGTGGCTAGGAGCTAGGTGGCTAGGAGCTAGGTGGCTAGGAGCTAAGTGTCTAGGAGCTAGGTGTCTAGGAGCTAGGTGTCTAGGGGGCTAGGAGCTAGGTGTCTAGGAGCTAAGTGTCTAGGAGCTAAGTGTCTAGGAGCTAAGTGTCTAGGAGCTAGGTGTCTAGGGGGCTAGGAGCTAGGTGTCTAGGAGCTAAGTGTCTAGGAGCTAAGTGTCTAGGAGCTAAGTGTCTAGGAGCTAGGTGTCTAGGAGCTAGGTGTCTAGGGGGCTAGGAGCTAGGTGTCTAGGAGCTAAGTGTCTAGGAGCTAAGTGTCTAGGAGCTAGGAGCTAAGGGGCTAGGAGCTAGGTGGCTAGGAGCTAGGTGTCTAGGGGGCTAGGAGCTAGGTGTCTAGGGGGCTAGGAGCTAGGTGTCTAGGTGTCTAGGAGCTAAGTGTCTAGGATCTAGGGGGCTAGGAGCTAGGTGTCTAGGAGCTAGGTGTCTAGGGGGCTAGGAGCTAGGTGTCTAGGAGCTAAGTGTCTAGGAGCTAAGTGTCTAGGAGCTAGGAGCTAAGGGGCTAGGAGCTAAGTGTCTAGGGGGCTAGGAGCTAAGGGGCTAGGAGCTAGGTGTCTAGGGGGCTAGGAGCTAGGTGTCTAGGAGCTAGGAGCTAGGTGTCTAGGAGCTAAGTGTCTAGGAGCTAAGTGTCTAGGAGCTAGGAGCTAAGGGGCTAGGAGCTAGGTGGCTAGGAGCTAAGTGTCTAGGGGGCTAGGAGCTAAGGGGCTAGGAGCTAGGTGTCTAGGAGCTAGGAGCTAGGAGCTAAGGGGCTAGGAGCTAGGTGGCTAGGAGCTAGGTGTCTAGGAGCTAGGTGTCTAGGGGGCTAGGAGCTAGGTGTCTAGGGGGCTAGGAGCTAGGTGTCTAGGTGTCTAGGAGCTAAGTGTCTAGGATCTAGGGGGCTAGGAGCTAGGTGTCTAGGAGCTAGGTGTCTAGGGGGCTAGGAGCTAGGTGTCTAGGAGCTAGGTGTCTAGGTGTCTAGGAGCTAGGAGCTAGGAGCTAAGTGTCTAGGAGCTAGGAGCTAGGTGTCTAGGAGCTAAGTGTCTAGGAGCTAGGAGCTAAGGGGCTAGGAGCTAGGTGGCTAGGAGCTAGGTGTCTAGGGGGCTAGGAGCTAAGGGGCTAGGAGCTAGGTGTCTAGGAGCTAGGAGCTAGGTGTCTAGGAGCTAAGTGTCTAGGAGCTAGGAGCTAAGGGGCTAGGAGCTAGGTGGCTAGGAGCTAGGTGTCTAGGGGGCTAGGAGCTAAGGGGCTAGGAGCTAGGTGTCTAGGAGCTAGGAGCTAGGAGCTAAGGGGCTAGGAGCTAGGTGGCTAGGAGCTAGGTGTCTAGGGGGCTAGGAGCTAGGTGTCTAGGGGGCTAGGAGCTAGGTGTCTAGGAGCTAGGTGTCTAGGGGGCTAGGAGCTAGGTGTCTAGGGGCTAGGTGTCTAGGGGGCTAGGAGCTAGGTGTCTAGGGGGCTAGGAGCTAAGTGTCTAGGATCTAGGGGGCTAGGAGCTAGGTGTCTAGGAGCTAGGTGGTTAGGTGTCTAGGTGTCTAGGAGCTAGGTGTCTAGGTGTCTAGGAGCTAGGTGTCTAGGTGTCTAGGAGCTAGGTGTCTAGGTGTCTAGGTGTCTAGGTGTCTAGGAGCTAGGTGTCTAGGTGTCTAGGAGCTAGGTGTCTAGGTGTCTAGGAGCTAGGTGTCTAGGTGTCTAGGAGTTAGGTGTCTAGGTGCTAGGTGTCTAGGAGCTAGGTGTCTAGGAGCTAGGTGTCTAGGAGCTAGGTGGCTAGGTGTCTAGGAGCTAGGTGTCTAGGTGTCTAGGAGCTAGGTGTGTAGGAGCTAAGGGGCTAGGAGCTAGGTGTCTAGGAGCTAGGTGTCTAGGTCACTAGGAGCTAGGTGTCTAGGAGCTAGGTGTCTAGGAGCTAGGTGTCTAGGTGTCTAGGAGCTAGGTGTCTAGGAGCTAGGAGCTAGGTGTCTAGGAGCTAGGTGTCTAGGTGTCTAGGAGCTAGGTGTCTAGGAGCTAGGTGTCTAGGAGCTAGGTGTCTAGGTCACTAGGAGCTAGGTGTCTAGGAGCTAGGTGTCTAGGAGCTAGGTGTCTAGGAGCTAGGTGTCTAGGTGTCTAGGAGCTAGGTGTCTAGGAGCTAGGTGTCTAGGAGCTAGGTGTCTAGGAGCTAGGTGTCTAGGTGTCTAGGAGCTAGGTGTGTAGGTGTCTAGGAGTTAGGTGTCTAGGTGTCTAGGTGTCTAGGAGCTAGGTGTCTAGGAGCTAGGTGTCTAGGTGTCTAGGAGCTAGGTGTCTAGGTGTCTAGGAGTTAGGTGTCTAGGAGCTAGGTGTCTAGGTGTCTAGGAGCTAGGTGTCTAGGTGTCTAGGAGCTAGGTGTCTAGGTGTCTAGGAGTTAGGTGTCTAGGTGTCTAGGAGCTAGGTGTCTAGGTGTCTAGGAGCTAGGTGTCTAGGAGCTAGGTGTCTAGGTGTCTAGGAGCTAGGTGTCTAGGTGTCTAGGAGCTAGGTGTCTAGGTGTCTAGGAGCTAAGTGTCTAGGAGCTAGGGGGCTAGGAGCTAGGTGTCTAGGAGCTAGGTGGTTAGGTGGCTAGGTGGCTAGGAGCTAAGTGTCTAGGAGCTAGGTGTCTAGGTGTCTAGGAGCTAGGTGTCTAGGTGTCTAGGAGCTAGGTGTCTAGGAGCTAAGTGTCTAGGAGCTAGGTGTCTAGGTGTCTAGGAGTTAGGTGTCTAGGTGTCTAGGTGTCTAGGAGCTAGGTGTCTAGGTGTCTAGGAGCTAAGTGTCTAGGAGCTAGGTGTCTAGGTGTCTAGGAGCTAGGTGTCTAGGTGTCTAGGAGCTAGGTGTCTAGGAGCTAAGTGTCTAGGAGCTAGGTGTCTAGGTGTCTAGGAGTTGGGTGTCTAGGTGTCTAGGTGTCTAGGAGCTAGGTGTCTAGGTGTCTAGGAGCTAGGTGTCTAGGTGTCTAGGAGCTAAGTGTCTAGGAGCTAGGGGGCTAGGAGCTAGGTGTCTAGGAGCTAGGTGGTTAGGTGGCTAGGTGGCTAGGAGCTAAGTGTCTAGGAGCTAGGTGTCTAGGTGTCTAGGAGCTAGGTGTCTAGGAGCTAAGTGTCTAGGAGCTAGGTGTCTAGGTGTCTAGGAGCTAGGTGTCTAGGAGCTAAGTGTCTAGGTGTCTAGGAGCTAGGTGGTTAGGTGGCTAGGTGGCTAGGAGCTAAGTGTCTAGGAGCTAGGTGTCTAGGTGTCTAGGAGCTAGGTGGCTAGGAGCTAAGTGTCTAGGAGCTAGGTGTCTAGGTGTCTAGGAGCTAGGTGTCTAGGAGCTAAGTGTCTAGGTGTCTAGGAGCTAGGTGTCTAGGTGTCTAGGAGCTAGGAGCTAAGGGGCTAGGAGCTAGGTGGCTAGGAGCTAGGAGCTAGGTGTCTAGGGGGCTAGGAGCTAGGTGTCTAGGGGGCTAGGAGCTAAGTGTCTAGGATCTAGGGGGCTAGGAGCTAGGTGTCTAGGAGCTAGGTGGTTAGGTGTCTAGGTGTCTAGGAGTTAGGTGTCTAGGAGCTAGGTGTCTAGGTGTCTAGGAGCTAGGTGTCTAGGTGTCTAGGAGCTAGGTGTCTAGGTGTCTAGGAGTTAGGTGTCTAGGTGCTAGGTGTCTAGGAGCTAGGTGTCTAGGAGCTAGGTGTCTAGGAGCTAGGTGGCTAGGTGTCTAGGAGCTAGGTGTCTAGGTGTCTAGGAGCTAGGTGTGTAGGAGCTAAGGGGCTAGGAGCTAGGTGTCTAGGAGCTAGGTGTCTAGGTCACTAGGAGCTAGGTGTCTAGGAGCTAGGTGTCTAGGAGCTAGGTGTCTAGGTGTCTAGGAGCTAGGTGTCTAGGAGCTAGGAGCTAGGTGTCTAGGAGCTAGGTGTCTAGGTGTCTAGGAGCTAGGTGTCTAGGAGCTAGGTGTCTAGGAGCTAGGTGTCTAGGTCACTAGGAGCTAGGTGTCTAGGAGCTAGGTGTCTAGGAGCTAGGTGTCTAGGTGTCTAGGAGCTAGGTGTCTAGGAGCTAGGTGTCTAGGAGCTAGGTGTCTAGGAGCTAGGTGTCTAGGTGTCTAGGAGCTAGGTGTGTAGGTGTCTAGGAGTTAGGTGTCTAGGTGTCTAGGTGTCTAGGAGCTAGGTGTCTAGGAGCTAGGTGTCTAGGTGTCTAGGAGCTAGGTGTCTAGGTGTCTAGGAGTTAGGTGTCTAGGAGCTAGGTGTCTAGGTGTCTAGGAGCTAGGTGTCTAGGTGTCTAGGAGCTAGGTGTCTAGGTGTCTAGGAGTTAGGTGTCTAGGTGTCTAGGAGCTAGGTGTCTAGGTGTCTAGGAGCTAAGTGTCTAGGAGCTAGGAGCTAAGGGGCTAGGAGCTAGGTGTCTAGGGGCTAGGTGTCTAGGGGGCTAGGAGCTAGGTGTCTAGGAGCTAAGTGTCTAGGGGCTAGGTGTCTAGGAGCTAAGTGTCTAGGGGCTAGGTGTCTAGGGGGCTAGGAGCTAGGTGTCTAGGAGCTAGGTGTCTAGGAGCTAAGTGTCTAGGGGCTAGGTGTCTAGGTGTCTAGGAGCTAGGTGTCTAGGAGCTAAGTGTCTAGGGGCTAGGTGTCTAGGGGGCTAGGAGCTAGGTGTCTAGGAGCTAAGTGTCTAGGAGCTAGGAGCTAGGTGTCTAGGAGCTAAGTGTCTAGGAGCTAGGAGCTAAGGGGCTAGGAGCTAGGTGGCTAGGAGCTAGGTGTCTAGGGGGCTAGGAGCTAGGTGTCTAGGAGCTAAGTGTCTAGGAGCTAGGAGCTAAGGGGCTAGGAGCTAGGTGGCTAGGAGCTAAGTGTCTAGGGGGCTAGGAGCTAAGGGGCTAGGAGCTAGGTGTCTAGGAGCTAGGAGCTAGGAGCTAAGGGGCTAGGAGCTAGGTGGCTAGGAGCTAGGTGTCTAGGGGGCTAGGAGCTAGGTGTCTAGGAGCTAGGTGTCTAGGGGGCTAGGAGCTAGGTGTCTAGGGGGCTAGGAGCTAAGTGTCTAGGATCTAGGGGGCTAGGAGCTAGGTGTCTAGGAGCTAGGTGGTTAGGTGTCTAGGTGTCTAGGTGTCTAGGAGCTAGGTGTCTAGGTGTCTAGGAGCTAGGAGCTAGGAGCTAAGGGGCTAGGAGCTAGGTGGCTAGGAGCTAGGTGTCTAGGGGGCTAGGAGCTAGGTGTCTAGGGGGCTAGGAGCTAAGTGTCTAGGATCTAGGGGGCTAGGAGCTAGGTGTCTAGGAGCTAGGTGGTTAGGTGTCTAGGTGTCTAGGTGTCTAGGAGCTAGGTGTCTAGGTGTCTAGGAGCTAGGTGTCTAGGTGTCTAGGAGCTAGGTGTCTAGGTGTCTAGGTGTCTAGGTGTCTAGGAGCTAGGTGTCTAGGTGTCTAGGAGCTAGGTGTCTAGGTGTCTAGGAGCTAGGTGTCTAGGTGTCTAGGAGTTAGGTGTCTAGGTGCTAGGTGTCTAGGAGCTAGGTGTCTAGGAGCTAGGTGTCTAGGAGCTAGGTGGCTAGGTGTCTAGGAGCTAGGTGTCTAGGTGTCTAGGAGCTAGGTGTGTAGGAGCTAAGGGGCTAGGAGCTAGGTGTCTAGGAGCTAGGTGTCTAGGTCACTAGGAGCTAGGTGTCTAGGAGCTAGGTGTCTAGGAGCTAGGTGTCTAGGTGTCTAGGAGCTAGGTGTCTAGGAGCTAGGAGCTAGGTGTCTAGGAGCTAGGTGTCTAGGTGTCTAGGAGCTAGGTGTCTAGGAGCTAGGTGTCTAGGAGCTAGGTGTCTAGGTCACTAGGAGCTAGGTGTCTAGGAGCTAGGTGTCTAGGAGCTAGGTGTCTAGGAGCTAGGTGTCTAGGTGTCTAGGAGCTAGGTGTCTAGGAGCTAGGTGTCTAGGAGCTAGGTGTCTAGGAGCTAGGTGTCTAGGAGCTAGGTGTCTAGGTGTCTAGGAGCTAGGTGTGTAGGTGTCTAGGAGTTAGGTGTCTAGGTGTCTAGGTGTCTAGGAGCTAGGTGTCTAGGAGCTAGGTGTCTAGGTGTCTAGGAGCTAGGTGTCTAGGTGTCTAGGAGTTAGGTGTCTAGGAGCTAGGTGTCTAGGTGTCTAGGAGCTAGGTGTCTAGGTGTCTAGGAGCTAGGTGTCTAGGTGTCTAGGAGTTAGGTGTCTAGGTGTCTAGGAGCTAGGTGTCTAGGTGTCTAGGAGCTAGGTGTCTAGGAGCTAGGTGTCTAGGTGTCTAGGAGCTAGGTGTCTAGGTGTCTAGGAGCTAGGTGTCTAGGTGTCTAGGAGCTAAGTGTCTAGGAGCTAGGGGGCTAGGAGCTAGGTGTCTAGGAGCTAGGTGGTTAGGTGGCTAGGTGGCTAGGAGCTAAGTGTCTAGGAGCTAGGTGTCTAGGTGTCTAGGAGCTAGGTGTCTAGGTGTCTAGGAGCTAGGTGTCTAGGAGCTAAGTGTCTAGGAGCTAGGTGTCTAGGTGTCTAGGAGTTAGGTGTCTAGGTGTCTAGGTGTCTAGGAGCTAGGTGTCTAGGTGTCTAGGAGCTAAGTGTCTAGGAGCTAGGTGTCTAGGTGTCTAGGAGCTAGGTGTCTAGGTGTCTAGGAGCTAGGTGTCTAGGAGCTAAGTGTCTAGGAGCTAGGTGTCTAGGTGTCTAGGAGTTAGGTGTCTAGGTGTCTAGGTGTCTAGGAGCTAGGTGTCTAGGTGTCTAGGAGCTAGGTGTCTAGGTGTCTAGGAGCTAGGTGTCTAGGTGTCTAGGAGTTAGGTGTCTAGGAGCTAGGTGTCTAGGTGTCTAGGAGCTAGGAGCTAAGGGGCTAGGAGCTAGGTGGCTAGGAGCTAGGAGCTAGGTGTCTAGGGGGCTAGGAGCTAGGTGTCTAGGGGGCTAGGAGCTAAGTGTCTAGGATCTAGGGGGCTAGGAGCTAGGTGTCTAGGAGCTAGGTGGTTAGGTGTCTAGGTGTCTAGGAGTTAGGTGTCTAGGAGCTAGGTGTCTAGGTGTCTAGGAGCTAGGTGTCTAGGTGTCTAGGAGCTAGGTGTCTAGGTGTCTAGGAGTTAGGTGTCTAGGTGCTAGGTGTCTAGGAGCTAGGTGTCTAGGAGCTAGGTGGCTAGGTGTCTAGGAGCTAGGTGTCTAGGTGTCTAGGAGCTAGGTGTGTAGGAGCTAAGGGGCTAGGAGCTAGGTGTCTAGGAGCTAGGTGTCTAGGTCACTAGGAGCTAGGTGTCTAGGAGCTAGGTGTCTAGGAGCTAGGTGTCTAGGTGTCTAGGAGCTAGGTGTCTAGGAGCTAGGAGCTAGGTGTCTAGGAGCTAGGTGTCTAGGTGTCTAGGAGCTAGGTGTCTAGGAGCTAGGTGTCTAGGAGCTAGGTGTCTAGGTCACTAGGAGCTAGGTGTCTAGGAGCTAGGTGTCTAGGAGCTAGGTGTCTAGGTGTCTAGGAGCTAGGTGTCTAGGAGCTAGGTGTCTAGGAGCTAGGTGTCTAGGAGCTAGGTGTCTAGGTGTCTAGGAGCTAGGTGTGTAGGTGTCTAGGAGTTAGGTGTCTAGGTGTCTAGGTGTCTAGGAGCTAGGTGTCTAGGAGCTAGGTGTCTAGGTGTCTAGGAGCTAGGTGTCTAGGTGTCTAGGAGTTAGGTGTCTAGGAGCTAGGTGTCTAGGTGTCTAGGAGCTAGGTGTCTAGGTGTCTAGGAGCTAGGTGTCTAGGTGTCTAGGAGTTAGGTGTCTAGGTGTCTAGGAGCTAGGTGTCTAGGTGTCTAGGAGCTAGGTGTCTAGGAGCTAGGTGTCTAGGTGTCTAGGAGCTAGGTGTCTAGGTGTCTAGGAGCTAGGTGTCTAGGTGTCTAGGAGCTAAGTGTCTAGGAGCTAGGGGGCTAGGAGCTAGGTGTCTAGGAGCTAGGTGGTTAGGTGGCTAGGTGGCTAGGAGCTAAGTGTCTAGGAGCTAGGTGTCTAGGTGTCTAGGAGCTAGGTGTCTAGGTGTCTAGGAGCTAGGTGTCTAGGAGCTAAGTGTCTAGGAGCTAGGTGTCTAGGTGTCTAGGAGTTAGGTGTCTAGGTGTCTAGGTGTCTAGGAGCTAGGTGTCTAGGTGTCTAGGAGCTAAGTGTCTAGGAGCTAGGGGGCTAGGAGCTAGGTGTCTAGGAGCTAGGTGGTTAGGTGGCTAGGTGGCTAGGAGCTAAGTGTCTAGGAGCTAGGTGTCTAGGTGTCTAGGAGCTAGGTGTCTAGGAGCTAAGTGTCTAGGAGCTAGGTGTCTAGGTGTCTAGGAGCTAGGTGTCTAGGAGCTAAGTGTCTAGGTGTCTAGGAGCTAGGTGGTTAGGTGGCTAGGTGGCTAGGAGCTAAGTGTCTAGGAGCTAGGAGCTAAGGGGCTAGGAGCTAAGTGTCTAGGAGCTAGGTGTCTAGGTGTCTAGGAGCTAGGTGGCTAGGAGCTAAGTGTCTAGGAGCTAGGTGTCTAGGTGTCTAGGAGCTAGGTGTCTAGGAGCTAAGTGTCTAGGTGTCTAGGAGCTAGGTGTCTAGGTGTCAAGGAGCTAGGTGTCTAGGAGTCTAGGAGCTGGGTGTCTAGGAGTCTAGGAGCTAGGTGTCTAGGTGTCTAGGAGCTAAGTGTCTAGGAGCTAAGGGGCTAGGAGCTAGGTGGCTAGGAGCTAAGTGTCTAGGGGCTAGGTGTCTAGGAGCTAAGTGTCTAGGAGCTAAGTGTCTAGGAGCTAGGAGCTAAGGGGCTAGGAGTTAGGTGTCTAGGTGTCTAGGAGCTAGGTGTCTAGGAGCTAGGTGTCTAGGGGGCTAGGAGCTAGGTGTCTAGGAGCTAAGTGTCTAGGAGCTAGGAGCTAAGGGGCTAGGAGCTAGGTGGCTAGGAGCTAGGTGTCTAGGGGGCTAGGAGCTAAGTGTGTAGGGGGCTAGGAGCTAAGTGTCTAGGGGGCTAGGAGCTAAGTGTCTAGGGGGCTAGGAGCTAGGTGTCTAGGGGGCTAGGAGCTAGGTGTCTAGGAGCTAAGTGTCTAGGAGCTAGGAGCTAAGGGGCTAGGAGCTAGGTGTCTAGGGGCTAGGTGTCTAGGGGGCTAGGAGCTAGGTGTCTAGGAGCTAAGTGTCTAGGAGCTAGGAGCTAAGGGGCTAGGAGCTAGGTGTCTAGGGGCTAGGTGTCTAGGGGCTAGGGACTGACCTGATATCTTGGTGGTGAACTGCGTGATGACTGGGGGTCCATAGCCCTTGGCGGTGGAGGCTCGGAGGGTGAAGGAGTAGGTGGATCCTGGGTAGAGCCCCAGGAAGATGTGGCTGGTCTCGTTGGCGTGTTTCAGGACCTTCCCACTCTGGTTGGACAGATCCAGCTCCGGGTCAAAGGAGCTCACTGTCTTGTAGGAGATCTGGAGACAGACAGACAGACAGACAGACAGACAGACAGACAGACAGACAGACAGACAGACAGACAGACAGACAGACAGGGGGTATATGATCATTATTTAGGTCTGTTTCTATACCATCGACAGTGTACTGTATATGGACATGGAGAGACTGCAATCTGCTTGTAGACGATCTGTGGACAATGAGATTGGCATTGTCAACTTCTAAAGACAGTCTCTACTACACAAGCAATATTGTCAAGAGGTTTGGACCTTGTGGAAATAAATTGGCAATGTGTTGGGTGTGAGATAGTAGGGGGACTATGTGGAAAAATGTACATGCCATAGAATTTACATTGTTTAGAGTAGCAAGACAGAACCTGCTAAAAGAGTTGTGATTGTTTATCTAGCATCATCACTGTTTACTCTCTGTAGTCTAGTTGTTTATCTAGTATCATCACTGTTTATTCTCTGTAGTCTAGTTGTTTATCTAGTATCATCACTGTTTATGCTCTGTAGTCTAGTTGTTTATCTAGTATCATCACTGTTTACTCTCTGTAGTCTAGTTGTTTATCTAGTATCATCCCTGTTTACTCTCTGTAATCTAGTTGTTTATCTAGTATCATTACCGTTTACTCTCTGTAGTCTAGTTGTTTATCTAGTATCATTACCGTTTACTCTCTGTAGTCTAGTTGTTTATCTAGTATCATTACCGTTTACTCTCTGTTATCTAGTTGTTTATCTAGTATCATCACTGTTTACTCTCTGTAGTCTAGTTGTTTATCTAGTATCATCACTGTTTACTCTCTGTAGTCTAGTTGTTTATCTAGTATCATTACCGTTTACTCTCTGTAATCTAGTTGTTTATCTAGTATCATTACTGTTTACTCTCTGTAGTCTAGTTGTTTATCTAGTATCATCACTGTTTATTCTCTGTAGTCTAGTTGTTTATCTAGTATCATCACTGTTTATGCTCTGTAGTCTAGTTGTTTATCTAGTATCATCACTGTTTACTCTCTGTAATCTAGTTGTTTATCTAGTATCATTACCGTTTACTCTCTGTAGTCTAGTTGTTTATCTAGTATCATTACCGTTTACTCTCTGTAGTCTAGTTGTTTATCTAGTATCATTACCGTTTACTCTCTGTTATCTAGTTGTTTATCTAGTATCATCACTGTTTACTCTCTGTAGTCTAGTTGTTTATCTAGTATCATCACTGTTTACTCTCTGTAGTCTAGTTGTTTATCTAGTATCATTACCGTTTACTCTCTGTAATCTAGTTGTTTATCTAGTATCATTACTGTTTACTCTCTGTAATCTAGTTGTTTATCTAGTATCATCACCGTTTACTCTCTGTAATCTAGTTGTTTATCTAGTATCATTACCGTTTACTCTCTGTAGTCTTTTAGTTTCAGAATATTAATACCAGTTTAATCTATTCCTCCTCCATTAATGTAATAATAACCACCAGATCTACAGCAAGGAGGTGAGTGTTCCTCTTAATATCCTTTTAAAATCTAGTGCCTTCAGTATTCACACCCCTGGACTTTTTCCACATTTTGTTGTTATTTTGTCACTGGCCTACACACACAATACTCTATAATGTCAAAGTCGAATTATCTTTTTTTCGAAATGTTTACAAATTAATTAAACATTTAAAGATGAAATGTCTTGAGTCAATAAGTATTCAGCCCCTTTGTTATTGCAAGCCTAAATGAGTTCAGGAGTAAAAAATGTCTTAACCAGTATGCAATAGTAGTGTTTAACATGATTTTTGAACGTCTACCCCATCTCTATAAGTTATTTATGTTTGGAGCAACTCCAATACAACACATTACTGAGTACCACTCCATATTTTCAAGCATAGTGGTGGCTGCATCATGTTATGGGTATGCTTGTCATCGTTAAGGACTGGGGAGTTTTTCAGGATAAAAATAAAAACTATTAAACGGAATGGAGCTAAGCACAGGCAAAATCCTAGCGGAAAATCTGGTCCAGTCTGCTTTCCACCAGACACTGGGAGATGAATTCACCTTTCAGCAGGATAATAACCTAAAACACAAGGCCAAATCTACACTGGAGTTGCTTACCAAGAAGACAGAGAATATTCCAGAGTGGTTGAGTTACAGTTTTGACTTAAATCTACTTGATTGTCTAGCAATGATCAACAACCAATTTGACAGAGCTTGTTGAATTTAGAAAAGAACAATGGGGCAAATGTTGCACAATCCAGGTGTGGAACGTTCTAAAGATTCACCCAGAAATACTCAAATCTGTAATCGCTGCCAAAGGTGCTTCTACAAAGTATTGACTCAGGGGTGTGAATACTTATGTAAGTTAGATATTTCTGTATTTCATTTTCAATACATTTGCTAACTTTGCTAAAAACATGTTTTCACTTTGCCATTATGGGGTATTGTGTGTCGATCGGTGAGAGAAAAACATTTTTTAATACATTTTGAATTCTTGCTGTAACACAACAACATTTCTGAATTTTTTATATAACGTATAAAACCCCACTTTAAGACAACAGTTCCTGCTTTCTCCTCCTAGTAGAAAAACATTCATTATAATTCCAATTTCAATACACAAAGGAACAGTTTGGAGTGCTGCATAATTTGTGTCCATTAAGTTTCTGAAATGCTTGGAGGCCTTTTCTCATTTTGTCTTTGACTGCGTGTGGAATGAGTCTGGCTTGTGTGTGTGTTATTTGGTCTTTGTCTAGTGGAATGAGTCTGCTGTGATGCCAAATCCTATATCATAAAGAGAGAGAGAGAGAGAAGAGAGAGAGAGAAGAGAGAGAGAGAGAGAGAGAGAGAGAGAGAGAGAGAGAGAGAGAGAGAGAGAGAGAGGGCTTAGTGGGACTATCATTTGTTTTTCAACAGGACAATGACCCAACACACCTCCAGGCTGTGTAAGGGCTATTTTACCAAGAGGGAGAGTGATGGAGTGCTGCATCAGATGACCTGACCTCCACAATCCCCCAACCTCAACCCAATTGAGATGCTTTGGGATGAGTCTGACCACAGAGTGAAGGAAAAGCACCCAACAAGTGCTAAGCATATGTGGGAACTCCTTCAAGACTGTTGGAAAAGCATTCCAGGTGAATCTGGTTGAGAGAATGCCAAGAGTGTGCAAAGTTGTCATCAAGGCAAAGGGTGGCTATTTGTAGAATCTCAAATATAAAATATATTTTGATTTGTTTAACACTTTTTTTTGGTTACTACATGATTCCATATGTGTTATTTCATAGTTTTGATGTCTTCACTATTATTCTACAATGTAGAAAATAGTAAAAATAAAGAAAAACCCTTGAATGAGTAGGTCTGTCCAAACTTTTGACTGGTACTGTATATATATATTACCTGGTGGAAATATGACCGTGTAGAGAGATGACTGTGTACAGAGATGACTGTGTACAGAGATGACTGTGTACAGAGATGACTGTGTACTTATGGTACAGACTATCTATTATTCAACATTCAATAGAGTTCAGTGGCTTGGCTGGCTGGGATGGGTATGAAAAACCTCTTCATGGACTCTATCATGTGTGTAAAGGAAAAGGAGCCCTGTCGTTCTCCAAGAATCTTCAGACCCTCTTGGGCAGCACAGTATCACAAGAGACGAGGGATAAGAAGAGAGACGTGTTGTGTTTTCAAGGATACAATATTTTGCCGTGATCCAATGAATGAAATCAATCAGTTACTCTTCTCACCTCATACTGAGTGATGATTCCGTAGGTCTGGGCTGGTTCTCTCCACTTGAGGATCATCTTCTCTTCGTAAGCACTGCCCTGGATGGACTCCACAGGGACCGCTCCAGGTACTGAGGGGACAGGCCCAGATCAACACATCACAAACACCTCAGGACTAGGAGTCTCTCCTTATAGGCGACTCTAGAGCAGGGATGGGTCAACTTTGATGGGGGGGGGGGGGGGGGGGGCCGCAGTGGCTCGTGGGTCTGCATACCCACATCCAATTTTATAACTCATTTCATGCAATTCTACTCATTTCGCCGTGGGGCAGAGAGAAAAATTAGCTGTTATCCAGCTAATGTCCTGCAATTCTACACATTGAGCAATAGGCAGGGGGGCAAATGTTTGACGTTTTTAATATGTTAACTGGGGCCCCACCCCGGGTCTGTAATTCGACCATGATTACTACAGGTTTGGAGTAATTTAGCAATCTAAAAACATGTTAGCTGACAGGGCTAATTGAGTTACCGCTGATGCACAACCACATTTTGAAATGACACCACTTTGTGTTTCTATAACTCTCAACAGGCCCGCGGGTCCGCCAGTTGCCCATCCCTGCTCTACAGGAACCGAGGGGACCGGACCAGAACAACCCACGAGAAACTCAAAGCTTCATTACACACATAGGCTGCGTTTACACCGGCAGCCCAATTCTGATTCACTCATTATTCTTCCACTAATTGCGATGTAACTGAAGCGTTACGGTGATCGAGACCAGACGCATCGGTATTTTACGAACCAACTTTTTTAAGAGTGTTTCCCAAACAAGCGAGTAGAAAGAACGTTCGCTACGTGTGTCGTTAGATCATCCCACGAGGCTCAGACGTCATTTCAACGTCTACTTTTTAAGCTGTCGACTAACGTGAATTCAACGTGAAATCAACAAAACATTTCACCATGTTATTGGATTTATGTAAAACATTGGATGGAAAAAAAGACTAAATTCACTTCATGAGACTTTGGTTAGTTCATTTTGTAATACCTCAGTGTATCCCTGGGACTCCATTTTGTAATACCTCAGTGTATTCCTGGGACTTTGAGACGTCTAGTCAGTCTTTAGAGAGGCATGTAATGGACGTCTGAACCACTGAAGTAATACAAGGTTAAGAAATGTAAGCGGGGAGATAAATATTATTTCTGAGTCATCTGCTCGTCTTTAAACAAAAGCTCATCTTAGTACAATCTGTTACAGTCTTTAACCTGTAACCTCTATTCAACTGTTCTACTGATGTTAACCTGAAGCTAACAGTTATGTACAGTACCGTTCAAATGTTTTGGGTCACCTAGAAATGTCCTTGTTTTCGAAATAAATGTATTTTTTTTGTCCAATAAAATAACATCAAATTGATCAGAAATACAGTGTAGACATTGTTAATGTTGTAAATGTGCTAACATAATTGCAAAATGATCAATTAGCCTTTTAAAATGATAAACTTGGATTAGCAAACACAACGTGCCATTGGAACACAGGACTGATGGTTGCTGATAATGGGCCTCTGTACGCCTATGTAGATATTCCATAAAAAATCAGCCGTTTCCAGCTACAATAGCCATTTACAACATTAACAATGTCTACACTGTATTTCTGATCAATTTGATGTTATTTTAATGGACACCTTTTTTTGCTTTTCTTTCGAAAACAAGGACATTTCTAAGTGACCCCAAACTTTTGAATGGTAGTGTATATTTTCAAGATAATTGCTTCCTGCGACTTGAAGAGTGTGAACTCAGTTAAATGGATACTTCAGGATGTTGACAACGAGTTCACCTGACTCTGGGGAAGAAGACAAAGGGCCTCATTGGCAACATCCTGAAGTATCCCTTTAAGACTCATCAACACATTGATATTACAACACATGATAATCGGTCTGCAGCTAAATCTCAGAATAACACTTGATTGCACTGTGCCTGTCTGTCTGTCTGTCTGTCTGTCTATAGCTCCATATCTGGTCTCTCTTTGTTTTGTTTTTTGCATTTTTTTTATTTGTAAACTTTTTTCATTTGTATTTTTTTCATTTTTCCCCCATTTTTTTTTGTCATTTAGCAGACGCTCTTATCCAGAGCGACTTACAGTTAGTGAATACATATATTTTATTATTTTTTTATACTGGCCCCCCGTGGGAATCGAACCCACAACCCTGGCGTTGCAAACACCATGCTCTATCAACTGAGCTACATCCCTGCCGGCCATTCCCTCCCCTACCCTGGACAACGCTGGGCCAATTGTGCGCCGCCCATGAGTCTCCCGGTCGCGGCCGGCTGCGACAGAGCCTGGATTCGAACCAGGATCTCTAGTGGCACAGCTAGCACTGCGATGCAGTGCCTTAGACCACTGCGCCACTCAGGAGTCAGTCTCTCTTTGACCCCCTTTGGGTTCTTGAGGACCAGTTTGACACTTTATTACGCTATTATGTAACTTCATAAACATGTTATAACCATTCTAAGATATTATAACACTTACCGTCCTCGTCTGTCTGTAGCTCCATCTCTGCTCTCCATCGACCCCCTTCATAAACATGTTATAACCATTCTAAGGTATTATAACACTTACCGTCCTCGTCTGTCTGTAGCTCCATCTCTGCTCTCCATCGACCCCCTTCATAAACATGTTATAACCATTCTAAGGTATTATAACACTTACCGTCCTCGTCTGTCTGTAGCTCCATCTCTGCTCTCCATCGACCCCCTTCATAAACATGTTATAACCATTCTAAGGTATTATAACACTTACCGTCCTCGTCTGTCTGTAGCTCCATCTCTGCTCTCCATCGACCCCCTTCATAAACATGTTATAACCATTCTAAGGTATTATAACACTTACCGTCCTCGTCTGTCTGTAGCTCCATCTCTGGGCTCTCTTTGACCCCCTCTGGGTTCTTGAGGACCAGTTTGACTGACAGGTTGGTGTTAGGGGTCAGGTTGTGGATGGTATGCTGGGGGTCGCGACCCAGGGTGTCGTAACACACCTCCTCACGGGTCTCGTCCTTCCCCGCCACGCGGGACCGGTACTGCACCGTCAGGTTGTAGCTATGGCAACGCGTAACGTTGTAGCCGAACGGCTCCCAGCGAACGGTGACTTGTTTAGATTGGACGTCAACGACTTCTAGATTCCTGGCACCGTGGATTGGCTCTGTGGAGAGTTAGGAAAAATATGTAAACGATAGATAAGAATGAGGATCTCATTATGAATATGTGAGTGTGTGTGATTAATTCAAATTATTGTGTTTATTTTTTCAAACCCATTTTCCAATTAAATAGCCTATAGTTTACTCTGGCATTATCAGTGTGTATGTGTTAGATTGTGCCAGTTCATTCTGAGATTTCAAAAGGACAGTCTTGACAGAGAAGCACACATCTTCTCCATTCCCTACTCGGCACCACAATCACAAACAGCAAAGCCTCCAGGCTTACTGGTGATAGACTCTCTGTATGGGA